>NC_059104.1:38082679-38382679 GCF_020740685.1 Jaculus jaculus
GATGGAGATTTGGGAATTAATGCCTCCTGGAGGGAGGGTATTGTTGGGGGCGGGCTTATGGGTGTTATAGCCAGTTTCCCTATGCCAGTGTTTGGCACACTCTCCTGTTGCTATTGTCCACCTTATGTTGGCCAGGGGGTGATGTCCACCCTCTGCTCATGCCATCATTTTCCTCCTGCCATTGTGGAGCATGCCCTCGAGCCTGTAAGCCAAAATAAACCTCTTTTTCCCAGAAGCTGCTCTTGGTTGGGTGATTTCTACCAGCAATGCGAACCTGACTGCAACACAGATTATATTAGTACTATCACTGTGAGTCATGTGAAGTCTCATATTACACATGTAGTAACTTATGTCCACCCACTGTTAGAGAAACACCATGCCTTGCATTCCTTTTCTATTGCTTTTTTTTTTTTTTGAAATAGGGTCTCACTATGTAGTCCTGGCTGACCTTGAACTCCCAACCCTCCTGCTTCATGCTTCAAAGTACTGAGATTGTAGGTGTTATATCCTGCCTATTTTACCTCCCAGTCTCTTTTCTGCATAGCAACAGTATTATTACACAAGCATGGAAACTCGTGTGTTTCCTTTTTCTCTCAGTACTGAATGTGACCTGCCTTGGTTTACCATATGGTAATATAGGACTAACTTGCTTGACACTTGGAAGATTCAGCGACTGACATAGGATTTTGTATTTTTTATTTGGACTGGCTTAAGGAATGGTGAGATGTTTTGCTAAATCTCCACCTGATTTGAAGTCACAGGATATGTTGAATGAGCATCTTCTTTGGAGGCAGCCATGTCTTGTTCCAAGGCTGGCCTCTGCACTTACTTTGGACACTTCTCTCCCTGTGTGTCCTCCTGGCCTTGCTTGCAAGTGAAGGACTCAGGAACCAGATGGATGCCATGACAGGCTTCAAAGTCCTCAGTAGGCTTAAGTTTCTGTTTCCCGGCAAGATCTAAGATTTTTTTTTTTAAATCTTCTGGTAAGGGTGGGTTTAACAGTTACTGGAAACTGACTATGCCATGCATTCCTGTAGTCATAGATAAGTTCAATTCCCCTAGACCCAGTTCGCCAACTTTGCCCACCAAAATCCTAAGCCAGCCAGAAGAGTACAAGTGCAGTTACTGTTTAAATCAACCAATCATGTACCCATCCCCTTCTTCTATGTTCAAATTCCTATAAAAACCCCACCCTCACACTACTCGGCGCTCTTGCATGGATCCACTGCGTTGGTGAAGTCAAGAGATCTAGCTTAAGCCTGAATTAAAGCTCCTTGCCCTTATATACGTGTTTGGTTCTCCTTGGTGGTCACTGGGGGTGCCGAGAACTGAGCATAACACAAGATAGCGCTGTTCCCCTTCCTTTTCAACCTGAGGGTGTCTACATAGCGCTCAGAGGAGGTCACTGATGTTATGATCTTGAATGACCTCAAACAGCACCAAGCAACAACAAAACTCCCCCATGCTTTAAGTTTTAATTTTGCCACTTCCCTTCTGGGAGATCAGGGCAATTTCTTCATTTTTGAATTGGGTTCTGGACTTAAATTCCTCAAAGAAATCCTACTCTTTTTGAAACATATTATGGATGCCGAGGAAATATGTGACATGCCAATTATTTTCCATAACTTTTTGGCAACCACATTCAGAGAAAGGAAAGGACTTCGAATGAGTACATATCCTGTCCTTTGATTGCTCCTTTTGTGAACCATGTGGGGATGCGGCAGAGTGAGTCAGTTAGTAAATTCCCCTCAATTTCTCTTTTTATCCAAATATAGAAATAAAAGCAACTTGAGACTCATGCCAATTCATGCCACATCTGCTGCTGGCCATTCTGAGTCAAGTGAGACAGGCTTTAGGGTCTCAGAAAACACCCATTATGCCCCAGTCCCACAGCACACAACTGGTTGGTTAGTGGGAATTGCCAAGTAGGATAGGGATACAATGATCATGAAGGAAAGAAAGACTCAGGTGTGTGTTTTACAGAGGAAACTGACTCTTCTCTCACTGAGAATGTTTGTGTTCCTCTTGCTTTCCTCTTCTGAAACTGAAAGGTGCACCTCCACATTAATTTGCAGTTTATTTAATTGTATAGGGAGTTTCTGTCTCATAAGGCTACAGGAAATAATGAGCAGATACGAAAGGCCCAATGACAGCGCCCCGACAGAAGTCCGTGACACATTTAACTGCATAAAAACGCTCTCCTTATTTCTTAGGAGTAGTAAAGACAAATAAAAAAAAATTCACCTGATTAAATGACAAAGGAAATCCTAGTGCCCCCTTGAAGGACTTCCCTGGACCTCGCTGGCCTGAAGGCTGTGACAGGGACTGCTGAACGGCAGACGATGGAGCTGCGCCTCGGCTGTCACACTTTCAGCAATTGTCACTGTCAGAATGTAGCACATTCATTATTCAGGTACAAAACTATAATTAAGAACATTGGCTAGGAAAAGGGGAGGGGAATTGGACGGTTCAGGGAGTTGGAAGTAGGAAAAAGAGCAGTTCTCTTCTAGGTCACTAGTTCAAACTTGGCCCATCTTGGTAATGACTGACAGTCATTAATAGATGATGGCCGTTTGATGGCCCAGATGAGTGGGTGCCCATATCAGAAAAGTCACCATTGTAATTGGCATTAATTGGCACTTCTGTTGGCAGTGGCAGCCGTGAGGCTGGAGATGGAATGGGCTATAGTGAGTGAATTATCCTCTCATCCTGAGAAGTGGGCCTCCCAGGGCTGAGGCGAAGTCCCCACGCAGGGCACGCTGGGAAGCAGCTGCAGTCCCTGGCTACCCAGGCTCTGCAAGCCTGGGCACCTGGGTGCAGCTGTGCACGCCACACCGCTTTCCAGGTGTGGGATGTGCTGGCATCCAGCCTCCCCGCAACACAGGGTGAGGTGGCTGCGCCCATCAGTAGCTGGCTGTGTGATTTTACCCCAAGCTGAAGACAATCCCCCAGAAACCTGCGCTCTTTTGGAAACCAAAAAAGCCACGGGCCTGGCTTTCCAACACTGTTGACTGTGCCTCCATGCTCCATGTTGACTTTTCCCAGCTGAAAATTAAAGGACCACTGGAATCTGTTTTTTTTTTTTTTAATTCCTCTGCGTTGATTTAAGAACCTGGTCGAATAATAATTTAGACTGGGACTTTTCATCTTTGCATAGACTCATGATTTGTAAGCTGTTTCTGGCAACTATCTCTGTAATATGAATGAAATTTTCTTTTTATTCATCTCGGTTTTTGGCTCAGTTCCCTCATAATTAGCTGCTAGGTCAGAGGAACAAGTATTTAAGACTAAATTTCTGTGGATATCAACTCCTAAAGGACATTTCACAGCAGTGGTTCTAATGACCATTTCCTTAGCGTTTTCTATTTGTCTTACATTTATATTGAAGTAAATTAGTTGGGTAAAGTATGTTTTGAAAAAAAAAATTAAACATCAGAAAGAAGTTGGTTCATTTGTATTTCAAATGACTCTTG
Organism: Jaculus jaculus; assembly: GCF_020740685.1. Classification (NCBI taxonomy): domain Eukaryota; kingdom Metazoa; phylum Chordata; class Mammalia; order Rodentia; family Dipodidae; genus Jaculus; species Jaculus jaculus. Next base: position 38,086,153 of record NC_059104.1, read on the forward strand.
GTTTTAGGTTTCCAAGAAGCAGATTGTTAAGAGTAACAGAGAATGTTAAAGGGTAACAAAACGTAACAGTTTTCTTTAAAGTATTTAAACAAATGCTGTAACAGTGGTTGAAATTATCTGCAAAATGAGAGCATGTTTTTCTTAATCAGAAAAAGCCGTGTGTTAAAAAATCATATTTCTATCCAGATAAGTTTTATTCTATACTTAGATGGCTTGGAGTTAGCAATGAAAGCGTACATGTCATTTACTGGGTATTTTTTTGTTTTCCTTAAGTTCAGTATTCAACAACTAGATCTTTTCTGGGATTTTAGCGCTGTGAGATCAATGTGGAAATCGTACTATAGGTGGCGCTCTTGCATACATCTTGCTCTTCTAAACGTCCCTCTCTATCGAATGAGTTTGGCAGGCAAGTTTAATGGAAGCTGCTTAATAGTATACATTATATATCATAAATTCTCCTTAATGATTCTGCCCAGATAAAGAGCCATGAGCCCATTCTTCAATGATTGATGTGCTTGTTTCATCCAAATTACCACCATTTGGTATATTATGACTTTTATTAGCAATCCAAGAATTTTAACAAGTAGATCCTGGCTCACCCACATTAAAGTGCAAGGGAAATTTGGATCTTTCCATTTTCTCCCCAACTGCAGACATGGAACCTTTATATTTCTCATTAGGAACATAAAAATTTGCAGACATGGTTAAAGGAAGGTGGGTAGTGGTGCTATTGAAAGAACAACTTGGTTTCTTGCAAGAGGCTAAATATAGGGATCTCACACAGAGCCAAAGTAAGGGGTGGCTTATAGTCAAAATATTGCCCGGCGATGCGACAAAATTCAGTGAGACCGAGGAAGAGAGAGAGAAAGAGATAGAAACATTATACATTTTACTTAATAATTTATTTTAGGTGATGAGAGGATACTGCACACTGTAGAAATTTAAAATGTAAATGGAGATTGGATGAAAAGAGTTAAGAACACAGGGTCTACATGTGTACCTGAGAGATAACCAGAGGAGAATGCGAGGTGAGAAAGGAAGGATGGAGACAGGAACATGACCTCATTGAGAGAACTTCTGTTAGTATGTAGCGTCCTTCCCCCATCTGGTGTGGAAGACTCCTGAGGAATGACGGCCATGTTCTCACTCTTTCTAGAGAGGCCTCTTCTCAAGGTCACATCAAGTTCCCAATGATATGTGTGAATATATATTACATATATTATATGTACATCAATGATATATATTAGTTGTCTTTCTTGAGATAGGGTTTCATGTAGCTCAGGGTGAGCTCAAACTCATTATGTAGACCAGGATGGCCTTGAACTTTTGACCTTGCTGTGCCTACCTCCCAAGTGCTGGGATTTCAGGCATTTGCCACACCTGGGCAGCATTGGCATTTTGGTAACTGGTTTCGTCACACTTACAAACATTCCGTTTACAAAGCATCTGCTAGCCATTTTGGAAGATGAATGATTCCCATTTTGTATATCTCCACGCATTGTTTCAGAAAATTCTGAGACAAATAAGCGCTCACTAATCCATTCGTATAGATCATTTTTGTCCACTCAGAATGTACAAAAACTTCTTTGCACTAGGCTCTTCATAATCAGAGATCCTTGACTTTTGCTTTAAACCCATTACATAGCAAGTTAAAAATAATCTTCCTTGATGATTTAGTGGCATGAACTGAGATTAGGACTTCAAAGACAGTTGCACATGAGATGCACTTATCATTTTTGCAGACCCTTTAAATATTTTAAAATGTCATTTGAAATGTCATTGCCATTTTTTTTTTCCTTCTCATTCTACATTTGTTTGTAGGGAATGATAACCCTGGATTGAATCATTTTAAAGATCTTGGTACTTCCTCTTAAAACTATACTTCAATAAAATCACTGTGTTTCAATGAAATCAAAGTTTCCCTTTACAGAGCAGAAGATTACAGCTCACAGTCATAACCTTACAATCTTGTACGAAATGAAATTAGCAGTTTAATGTTAAATCTCAAGCATAGAAGAAAATGCTCACTTAATAATTGATGAGAAATATTTAATACATCAAACTATTATTCTGTGGTGGTTTTCTTCATCCGGGTGTGAACTAGAGTAAATCTTTCTGTCTCTCTCCCTCTCCTTCGAGTGGTAAGAAGAAACTAGGTTTCCAAACATGTGTGCTACTCATGATTTCTTACCCTCCATGTATTTCAGCAACAACACTTTTTCACTTTGCCAGTTTGGTGAGGATGCAGTGCGATATTTGCTGATGAGATGAGTGAACTTTTTTTCTTTCTTTTTTGTTTTTCGTTTTTCGAGGTAGGGTCTCACTCTGGTCCAGGCTGACCTGAAATTAACTATGTAGTCTCAGGGTGGCCTTGAACTCATGGCGATCCTCCTACCTCTGCCTCCCCAGTGCTGGGATTAAAGGCGTGCGCCACCATGTCCGGCTGTATGATGAGTGAACTTTCTATGCTGGCTGGGAAATTTCACTCATCAGCAAATCCCGTCAGGCGTCGTCGATGTGCCAGGCCCTGTTTTTTTTTAAATTGACTTTTTTTTTTTTTTTAATTAGTTTTGTATTCAGCAAATACAGTCAGTTTGGTACCATTATTAGGCTCATCCATGACTTACCCTCTCCCCTTGGCCCCTCCTTGTTGAGGTATATGGGTCATGCATTGTGGAGTTAGCCCTCAGTTATGGGTAGGAGAAATGCCTCTGCATATCATGACGCAACATGTGGTTCTGACATTCTTTCTGCCCCCTCTTCTGCAAAATTTCCCTGAGCCATGTTGGGTTCATTTTTGATCTGCTTCAGTGATGAGGTGTTGGGGGCCTCTGGGTCTCTGGATCTCTGATTTGGTAGGAGTTGATTTTTCTCTGTGTTGATCTCCTTCACCCTTGTGCTGGTATCCGGTTCACCAGGAAAACAGCACCCTTGCTTTTTTCGCCAATTTTTCTTAGTTTTAACCTGGGCCCTTTTGAGGCATGATGGGGTGGCTCTCTCCTAAGGATCTACATCTATCTGAAAAAGAGAAGCAGATTCTCCAATGGAGAGTAAGTTAGCACCAGGACAAATGAGATAACCCTTACTTTTTAAATAGAGAATTTAATAGATGTAGGCCCTCTTGTAGCCCACACTTGATGGTAGCTTGATAACGGAGAGTGGGCTTATGTTTGGATATGGTTCTGACTTGTTTCCCAGCTCCAGCTATGGATCCCACACCACTGATGGTATCAGTTAGCCAAATCAAGAGCAGTTGGTTCCCCACCATGGCTGTGTGCCACTATTACACTTGTGTGGACATCACAACAGGTTAGTTGCTGCTAAGTAGGTTAGACCATGAGTTGCTTGGACAGATATTGGTCGTTTCCCCCAGTCGCCCATGTAGCACCTTCTGGCACTAGATGCGCTGACTGTCTGGGGACTGACTCTTTTCTAGCTTCCAGCCAGGCCCTGTTTTATGTACTTCCTGCATATGAATTATCGGAGCCCTCCCCACCCGTCAGATGTTGCTGTTATCACCCGCATTCTGCAGACCAGAAAGAAGGCTGGATCACGAGGCTCTCACAGCCAAGGCAAGGCTGCAAAGGACTTCCCGCCCTTAGCTGCTGGTGCGCGTGGGGGTTCCAAGTGATGGGCAGAAAGGAGCCGCAGAGAATTAGGAATATGTGAAGCAAAGGGGCGTGTCTGCTTGGAATTCATTGAACTATTAGATAACAGCAGAAACAAGGAGATGTGTGGGAGGCATGTGGGGGTGGACACATGACGGCCTGGGCTGTGTCCGGGTGCTTGTGTTGTTTGCTTTGACTCACTGCTGGCCCATGGCTTCATTGGCTGGTTGCCTGCCCCCCTCAAGTGTGGCGTTTTTGGAAGTCATAGAACGTTTACGAGGTGGAGTGTAATGGTAAGTTTGGCGCTGTTGCCTTTCGGAGGGACTCAAGCAGCTCCTGTTGGACCCCTGCTGTCTCTTGAGGTGAGATAAAACTTAAGATCAAGGCCTGCGCCTGGTGCCTGGGTTTCCTCCCTGGCTTCCTGCTTGCCACGTGATCTCTGTCACACATAGCTGTTGTCATGATGCCAGTGGACCCTCGGAGGAGGTGGGAGCAGTTAGGCTGTTCCTCATGGGCCTCCAAAACTATACACTAATAAACTTCTCTATGCTGGAGAACTATGTGTTTTGTTATAGCAATGAAAAATGGTCCATGACAGATCGTTAAAAATCCCCAGAGCAGGAGCCAGGTACGCCCGCCTGAATCCCCCAGCACTCCTGAGGCAGAGGTAGGAGGGTCATTGTGAGGTTGAGGCCAGCCTGCGACTACATAGTGAATTCCAGGACAGCCTGGGTTAGAGTGAGACTTTACCTTGAAAAACAAACAATTCTCAGATGATTAGACACCTAGATAATCGAACAAAATTAGAAAATATTGTTGGGATGTTTTGTCTCCCCATCTCAAGTGTTCTTACACGTTTTCAGGCAGAGAAACTGGCTGACTTTGAACTGGGCCACTCTTTCAGGGATGGTGGTACAGCGAACTGCTTTAGAAGCTGTCTGGGGTCTTCCTCTGAAGGCAAGGGCAGGATGTTTATTGTGCATCACAATCAATGACACAGGAGCCCGAGCTCAGCAGCCCTCTCCTCTAATGCACCATTGTACACTTAGAGCTCCGCAGCCCCGCTCCTTGCTCTTAGGTTGCTGGGGAGAGAACCCAGTGCCTTGTAAAGCTAAGTAAGTGGTCTGCTACTGAGTTACTCCCAATCCCTCACATGGTCCTCTTTACATCACTATGGGTTTGTGGGCTTAAAAAAAATCAAGAAAATATATACTCGGCTTATTGATCTGATGGTAATAAGACTGTCTCTGATCTAAGCCTTTCTCATCTTCTGTCAGCATTCATGAGACTCTGTCAGGATAACTAGTTAGCTAGTAGATAGGCTAAAATACTTTATGGTTCTGAATAAACATGAACTATTATTGAAGGCTAGATTTCTTTTTTGTGTGTGTGATAATCTTATCTCCCTGATAATGTATGCCTGAACTTTAGCTAATATTTCTCTATATTAATGTGAATTATGGGGGGTATTCTGTGATTTTTTTTTGTTTGTTTGTTTTTGAGGTAGCGTCTTACTCTAGCCCAGGCTGACCTGGAATTCACTAATCTCAAGGTGGCCTCAAACTCACGGCGATCCTCCTACCTCTGCCTCCTGAGTGCTGGAATTAAAGGCGTGTGCCACCACGCCTGGATCTGTGAAATTTTTTAATTGCAAATTTAATTATTACTAACTCAAACTCTTCTTAGTTTCCCACACACCCTTTAACACTATCCCCTTTAGGAGAGTCACATTTTGATATGTGCATTAGAAAGGAGAAACTCTGTACAGAGAGACGTCATCAAGAGCAGGGAAAACCACCGAGAATATCATGTAGGCTATAACTTGGAAACCATTGTTTTAAACCATTACATCTTTGCAAGATGATCAAGTGTCATTTCCACCCCCAAAGTGCACCAAATATTTTATTCATCAGAGAGTTTCTCTTTAGTTTAGGAGCAAAGTGGTTTAACAGAGTTCTTGATTAGTATTAGGACTCCTAACTTCTAGTCCTTACTTGGTCAAGAGCGCTGTGTCAGCAGAATGTCTCATTGTCTCCTTTTTAAAAAAATGGGGATAATAAACCTTGCCACCTGCCTGCCTCACAGCAATATTGAGAATACTAATGAGAGTCTCTTGAGAGATTCTGAGTTCCGCAGGAGGAATATGCTATATAAATACACAGCACCAAATCATATTTTAGAACTTAAAGAGCTCATGGAAAGCACTTGGGCTAATCCTCTCATTTATTGGGGAAGAAACTGAGGTCCAGATAGGCTCAGTGATGAGTCGAAGGTCACAAAATTAGTTATTGTGTGAGAAAGGACAAGACACAGAAGTCATCAGTCCCTCCCACCCCCCACACCTTACTTAAGTTGCTTAGTGGTTAAAAAAATTAACACTATATATTTCAGAAAGCTAGAAGAAAGAATTCAAATGTTTCCACTCTAAAGAAATGACAAGTATTTGAAGAGGCAGTTTAACCTGATTGAAACGTTGTGCAAGTATTCATGCACTTATAAAATACATATGCTTTTGTATTTTTAGTATCTGTTAAAATATCTTTAATCCAAATAACAATCCCTGCTACATTTGCATGCATTATTGTGAGATTATTCTCTTGAAGAGCTGGGCATGAGGCAGATCACTCCTCAGGGGTGAGTGATGTTGGTAATGGCAATTTGAAAACATTGTGCTTAACACCAAATGAAGATTTGGGTTTTGGCAGTAGAACTGACCCTACGTGGGTGAGCAGTATTCTTAAAGATACCCTTGGAACAGCTGATGCCTCAGCTAAGTGTGGAAGGGCAGAGAACCCTTGCAGGTGATTGGAGTGATGACCGAGGCTTGGGAGGAAGCCCATGTGAGTGAGTGGCTGCTCTACCCACACCCCCATATTTTCTCTGCGCTACTTCGCTCCGTGTGATTGGACTTCTCCAAATGCTTTGAATGTTTACTAGTGTACACTTGGCAAGGAACATCAGCACCTCCCTGGGCTCTGCAGTGCCAATGAGAGCTGCGAGCTGTCAGCCAGCCAAGACTCACTGGAGCTGTTTACCCATACCCAGGTACAAACACTGGGGTGGGAACCTGCATCCCTTGTTGTGTTGATGCTCTTAATTAGGTGCTAATTAAATACCGTGGCTGGAAACTTCCTTGCTGTGGTAGAAGAGAAGAGTTTGCAACAAATGTTGTATGACCAAGTCCAGACCATTCTGTTTAAGCCACCAGGAACTTCCAGATGTCATACATCCTGAGATCCTTATCCAATATTAGCATAGACAGGTTGCAGTAAGTTTATCAACAGAGCATTTGGAAATGCATTTATGTTTTAGAGTTTGTTCAATCCCAGCACTAGAATTTTGATCTATATTTGTGCCTTAAATGTGGAATTAAAAAAAATACCTTAAGATTATAGATTTGTTGAGACTGGTTGAAACTATTCTGGAAAAAAAAAATCCCATTTTTTATTTTATTTTATTTATTTAATTTTTTTTGAGGTAGGGTCTGGCTCTCGTTTCCAGGTGACCTTGAACTCACTGCTATTCTCTTACCTCTGCCTCCCAAATGCTGGTATTAAAGGCATGTACCACCATTACCCTTCAAAATTCCATCTTTCTTTGGTTTTTTGAGGTAGGGTATTACTCTAGCCCAGGCTGACCTGGAATTCACTATAGAGTCTCAGGGTGACCTCGAACTCATGGCAACCCTCCTATCTCTGCCTCCCAAATGCTGGGATTAAAGGCATGTGCCACCACTCCCAACTTCAAAATTCCATTTTTAAAAAGTAATTATTTGCAAGTGGGGGGTGGGTTGGGAGAGGACACACCAGGACCTCTTGCCACTGCAAACAAACTCTAGACATATTCACCACTTTGTGTGACCGGTCTTACTTGGGTACTGGGTAATCAAACCCAGGCTATTAGGCTTTGCAAGTAAACACCTTTAACTGCTGAGCCATCTCTACAACATATACTAATGCACAGATAGATTTCTGTCCCTTGATCACAACCAGCAGGTGATGAATTTTAATCGTTTACTGTCATAGCAAGGGGATGGGTGACTCTCAGTTCTGGCCTCGCCTAGAGTATCTTCACAGAGAACATTATGGCTCTTTGGCTCTTGACTCACACTGCCTGCCTTTAACCAAGTCCTGCTCACGTGCACAAAGTTCCCTCTAAATAGCGTCTTTTCCATTTGCTGTAAAAATGCCAGCTGCGGGCTGGAGAGATGGCTTAGCGGTTAAGCACTTGCCTGTGAAGCCCAAGGACCCCGGTTAGAGGCTCTGTTCCCCAGGTCCCACGTTAGCCAGATGCACAAGGGGGCGCACGCGTCTGGAGTTCATTTGCAGAGGCTGGAAGCCCTGGCGCACCCATTCTCTCTCTCTCCCTCTACCTGTCTTTCTCTCTGTGTCTGTCGCTTTCAAATAAATAAATTTAAAAAAAAACCAAAAAAAAAAAAAAAACCACCTGCTGGCTGTGTCAGTTACTGGGTGTTGACACAATGCTGGGCTTTTCTAACTCCAACCTCTGTTCTGTCCCATGTAGCCCCCTGTATCATGACTAGCCCCCTGTACTGTGATATGAGAGGGACAATTAAAACCTACTTTGGGGGCTGGAGAGATGGCTTAACAGTTAAGCGCTTGCCTGTGAAGCCTAAGGATCCAGGTTAGCCAGAGGGGGCGCACGCGTCTGGAGTTCGTTTGCAGTGGCTGGAAGCTCTGGTGCACCCATTCTCCCCCCCCCCCTCTATCTACCTCTTTCGCTCTCTGTCACTTTCAAATAAATAAATAAAAATAAACAAAAACTTTGAAAAAAACATGCTTTGGGAAGAATACCAGTGGAAGCCTTTCTGCATTCCTCTGTTTCCCTGCCACCCTTTCACACTGCACGGTGGCACTATTAGCGACGCTCAGCTTGCACCTGCGGCTCAGAGCCATTGTTTTCTTACCCCAGCGCCAGTATCAGACAGACATACATGTACAATTTGTTTAATAGGGTATTCATCATGTTTTCCTGCTTCAAAGGCCCAAGTAATAATGGATCAAATACTAATGACTACCAGTAGTGATATTAACAGCTGACTTTTTTTTTTTTTGAAAACTGACAATGTGCTAAGACTATTCACAATGATTTGTATGTATTTATTCATTTCATCTTCAAAATATAGAGAATAGATTTTCGTCTGTCTAATTTATTGACATGCTATCTTTCTGGCAGCAAGAGAGGGACAAAATATACAGAGAAAATCCTTTAGGCTTAAGCCATGATGAGTGTGTTATGCATCCTACAGTAGCTTGAGACAGGTCAGGGAGTGTCTGTGCTAAAAATATATATCAGTTAGTAATGACAGCCATAAAGAGGCCTGTACCTCAAAGTGTGTTTATCTCAGGTCGGAGTACAGAAAGCCTTTCATAACGCTTCTGCAAGGACTAAGAATGGCAAGGATAGACCAGCACAAAATTACTGACATGATTCCATAAGACCGCTTGGCTATTTGGTGTTTGTAGAGGTGTACTTTTGTACATATTGGTAAAGAAAATTCATTTTAATGATTGTAATAAATATTATCAATTTGACTGGATTTATAATCACCTAAAACTTTGGGCACACTTCTGGGTGTGTCTGTGAAGATGTTTTCAGAGGATTAACTTCTCTGAGTGTCGTGCACCATCCCATGAAAAATAATGGGGACAGCCTGTGCTGTCATTCCCTTTTTCCTGCTTGCTGACCTGCCACCATGTGAACTGTTGAGTTTCTATCTTGCCTTCCCTGCCATGAGGGCTCGACCCCTCTGAAACAAGGAGCTAAAACAAACCTTGCGTCCCTTAAGCTGTTTATGCCAGAAAGCTGATTACAGAGAGAAGTAACTAACACAGTCAGGACATTCATGTAGACCAGCAGAGGAAACTAAGTAGTTCTTTTTTTTTTTTTCTTCTTGTTTTGAAATGTCAAGTGTTTGGTGCCAACAACCTACCCTGTATACCATTTCTGAGGTTCTATTAAAGCAACAACAACAACATTATTTTTGGGCTGGGGGGATTTCTCAGTGGTTAAGGGCAGTTGCTTATGAAGGCTGCTGGCCCAAGTTTGATTCCCCAGTACCCATGTAAAGCCAGAAGCACAGTGACATATACATCTGGAGGGTTTGTTGTTGCTGTTGCAGCGAGGGGCCCTGGTGTGCCCAGACTGTCTCTCTCCTCACCAAAATATAAATAAAAAAATATTTTTTAAATCTTCTGTTGTTGTTGTTTATTTTCATTTATTTATTTGAGAGCCACAGACAGACAGAGAAAGAGGGAGAGAGAGAGAGAGAGAGAGAGAGAGAGAGAGAGAGAGAGAGACAGAGAGAGACAGAGAGAGACAATGGGCCCACCAGGGCTTCCAGCCACTGCAAACGAACTCCAGATGTGTGCGCTCCCTTGTGCATCTGGCTAACATGGGTCCTGGGGAATCGAGCCTCGAACCAGGGTCCTTAGGCTTCACAGGCAAGCGCTTAACTGCTAAGCCATCTCTGCAGCCCAAATAAAAATATTTTTAACAATCAAAAGCACAAACAAAAAAATCCCGCCCACTTTTTGAGATAGGGCCTTTCTTTTCTCTCTCTCTCTCTCTTTTTTTTTTTTTGGTTTTTCGAGGTAGGGTCTTACTCCAGCCCAGGCTGATCTGGAATTCACTATGGAGTCTCAGGGTGGCCTCGAACTCACAGCAATCCTCCTACCTCTGCCTCCCGAGTGCTGCGATTAAAGGCGTGCGCCACCACGCCTGGCTCCAAGATAGGGCCTTTCTTTATACTGGCCTTAGAATAGTGATCTTGCCTCAGCCTCCCTAGTGCTGGGTGTCATGCTTGGGTACAAAATAACTTTAGGCATTGAAATTAGATAAGTCTTCTTTCAAAGAAAAATAAACCAGCTATAAAAATTACATGCTTGTGGTTTGACTTTGAATATTATGTATATTGCTGTTTTCAGAAAAAAAACATGGAAAAATTAAATTTTACATGTACACTTATTCTCCTTATGACATCCATTAGTTGTAAGATGTTTTAAAGATGCTCCCAACATTAAAATTACATTGACTACAATTTGACTACAATTTTTTCAAGTGGTTTATAGATTGATTGTAGAAACTCAAATATTTTATTTATTTGGTTTTTTTTATAATATGAAGACTGAAGTCTGTATCTACATTTAATTTTTTACTAGCATTAGTCATATTTCCCCAAAACAGTAATGAAATATGACACAGGTAGAAAATAATTATGTCATTTATTAGGATCACAAATAAATATATAAAATTAGCTTTTTGCACATTTGTTCCTTGTTCCCTAAAGACATTCTTAGGGACTTGGCATAGTAAAATTTGGATAATCTTGAAAATAGTTCAAAATTTCAGTTGGTCTATTACAGTGTTTTCAGCCTGCAAAATTGTTAGAGAACTACTAATCTGTCATCAGTCACGTGGCAGAAGACACACGCTCCCTTGAAGACGAGGACTTGTTCCGGATTTCCTGGCTACCTGGTTGTACATCCTCATGATGGTAACACCACTATGCCTCTCCTGACTCCAAACCAAAGTCATCTAATACTTGATTTGTGACAATTGTTTTCACTCAAAAACCTCAAAATTATAGTTTTTATTAATATCTATTGATTGCACAAAGTGGTAGGTTCATAAAGACATTGTCATTAGTGTGTATATGTACTTTGGGCATATTTACCTCCCCCCCCCCCCCACCGTCATCTTCTCCTGTCACTTCCCTCCAGCAAGCGCCCTTTCTCTCTTTTTTTAAAAATTATTTATTTATTTATTTGAGAGCGACAGACACAGAGAGAAAGACAGGTAGAGGGAGAGAGAGAGAAGGGGCGCGCCAGGGCTTCCAGCCTCTGCAAACGAACTCCAGACGCGTGCGCCCCCTTGTGCATCTGGCTAACGTGGGACCTGGGGAACCGAGCCTCGAACCGGGGTCCTTAGGCTTCACAGGCAAGCGCTTAACCGCCAAGCCATCTCTCCAGCCCCTTTCTCTTTTTCCCTTCAGCTTTCATATCAGCTGTATAATCTAGACTGTGCATGAGAGAAAAATATGGTATTTGTCTTTCTGAGTCTGGCTTATGTCACTCAATGTGATGACCTTTAGTTCTATCTATTTTCATTTTTTTGTTTTCATAAAATAAAGCATTTTAAAATGAAATGGGTAAGTACGGTGCCCTACTAGCTTTCAACTTTCATACTGTATTTTACTACTTACGTGTCTAAACCTGACAACTAAAATAGGAAATTCAGATAGAGTGAGAAAGAGAGAGAGAGAGAGAGAGAGAATGGGCACACCAGGGTCTCTACCCTACGCAAATGAATTTCAGAGGCATGCACCACCCTGTGCATCTGGCTTATGTGGGTACTGGGGAATTGAACCTGGGTCCTTTAGCTTTGTAAGGAAGCACCTTAACCACTAGCCATCATGCTACCTTCACCATCCTTGATTTTAGTCACTCTCAGAACATTCGATATTGCATTCCTTATGCTGTGCTACATAATGCTGTTGCTATTTTACCATAAGAAAGATGGGATTGGTCGTTTTAGAAAGGCTAAGGAATCTGTCAACGTGTGTCCAAAAAGAAGCTGCATTTAGCCAAAGTCAAATGACTTCCCAAGTTCAAGCTTCAAAGCATCATGATTCAATAATTTAGTCTTCCAAAATGATATTTTCAACAACTATATCCTTCTTTTTTCTTCTATTTACCTCTCTTTTCTCATTATGTTACCCAGGTTTCTTTCCTAATGGTTCCTCAAAGAAATTTCTTGAAATATGCATATCTAGGAAGCAAAATCTGCCTAGCCATTCAAGAATATATTGACGATTTGACTCATGAAGGATTAAAATCAGAGAGGTTGTGCAGTTACCTATAGGCTAAGGAATGCAGTCAGCCTAGACCTGTCAGATGGTCTAAATTCATACAGCTTACTTCACTGAAAGGTCCTCATCTAACAACTAGCACCAAAATTGTTCTACCTGTCTGTGGTGGTTTGCTTCAGGTGTTCCCATAAACTTAGGTGTTCTGAATGATAGGTTCCCAGCTGATGGAGATTTGGGAATTAACACCTCCTGGAGGGAGTGTAATGTTGGGGGTGGGCTTATGAGTGTTATGGCCAGTTTCCCCTTCCTATTGTTTGGTACACTCTCCTGTTTACCTTATGTTGATCAGGAGGTGATATCCACCCTCTGCTCATGCCATCGTTTTCCTTTGCCATTGTGGAGCTTCCCCTGGAGCCTCTTAGCCAAAATAAACCTCTTTTTTCCCCACAAGCTGCTCGTGGTTAGATGATTTCTACCAGCCATACGAACCTGACTGCAACACTCTCTTATAAATATTAACTTAATCCCAATAATAATCCTATAAGGTAGGGACAGTGGTGGCCATCCCTGTTTAACAGAAGAAGCCCATGAGACCTAATGGAGGCCAGCACAAGACCCCTGTCAATAACTAGCAAGTGGTAGCCCTGAAGCCAGAGGGAGGCAGTTCGTTAAGTCCTTGCTCTTCTTCTGGTTGCCATGCAACTCTTGTATCTCCACTCATTTCTCTTTTTACCATATCAACAAACTATCTTACTGTGTACATAGGAAGGAAGTGGAGCTGAGAAATACTTGTATACCTTACAGAAAAGCTGAGGAATATTATTAAAAATCAGTGAGGGATGGATGCATTTTTAAAGCAATGGTTCTCTGAAGCTGTGTTTATTGTTGTATGGGACTGTCTTATTGATGATGGCCTTTCCACCAATACCTGCTGATCTTCCACAGTGCAAATACATGTCCATGGTTGACATGCGTGCTGGTCTGTCATTGCAAGCATAAATATTAGACATACTGAAATTTGATTTTGGTTCATCTTTTACTTTGAATAAAGAGATATAAAAATCAATTCTTACAGCTGTATTTCATTTCTCCATGAATAGAGGTCAAATATATCAGACCAAGGATAGTATTAAAGGTAATCTATGATGTCAAGGTAGATGTATTAGGTAAGCACTTTTGAAATCCTGATTTAAGTAGGATATGAAAACCTTGTATACTTTGTTTATTTTTCTATCATATTTCACCAGAAGTCTGAAATTTAGCAATAGCTCCTAAAACTAGCATTGATGGCACATGCATGTGTATGCGTATTACTTACTTTCTCTTACAGTTGGTAAATTTTAAAGAAGAACTTGGAGTTCTAAGATCTGAGTTCAGTTTGAACATTTACTCAGTATGTGACTTTGGGTAAATTATTTGTCTGTAAAATGTCGCTTCCTCAATTATACATAGTGAAGAGAGTCTGGCTTCATGGATTCTGAGGATTGAGTAAGATAATCTTTAATCCACTTTGTTAATCAAAGGTACAATTCATTTGCAAAGTGCCATAAAATCCTGTTAATTTGGTTGCTAGTTTCGCATTAGTCTGTGAGGTAGGATTAGTGGTGAGCCATGTGACAGATTGGGATTTACTCTGTGGGATTCGAATCCAGGTTTGGTCACTGAACTCACTGTGTGAGCCAGGAGGAAGGTCTGTGAGTCAATTCCTTGTACAATTGAATGGTTGGAGTAGGGGAACTTTATTATTTTTACCAGTTCAGAAATTCAATGATTCATGACAGTCTGTGCTACGTGTGGTCTAGTGATCTGGGCACAAGCCTAAGATTAAAAGTCTTAGAACTAAAACACTTGTTTTTTGACACTGATTAGGCATATAGATGAGGATCATGTAACTTTGTAAGCATGTCATCTTCACCTTTTAAAATGTAAATTGGAATCACGGTTCAAAGATCCTCATTCAAATTCAGAAGTTAGGAAAAACCCTTTTAAAGAAAGAATTGTTTCATAAATAAAATTACATGGCAAAGCCTAATGCATAAAATGTATAAAACAAATAAGCACAGCTAATATACCAAGTATATAAAAATGAAGATTTTTCTCCACCGAATCAAAGACCTGACTCCTGAGCTCATTATCTTCCCTTTTAACCCATCCTTTAAGACTGAATACCTGTGAATTATCTTGGACTTTTGCTCATACTTAATTTGATAAGCCTGTTAATCACCATGATAATTTTCTCTCCTAATTTTTTTAAAAATTCACTTCCTTCCTTTCTTCATCTGCTATAGAGTACCATCAGCTCTTTGCTTGGATTATCACAATCACCACCAAGCCGACCTTCCTGCTGCCTGACCTCCCAGTGGCTGCAGGCTGTGTTGTTCTCACCAATAGGGACTTACCTTTTGGCTCTTGTAGGCAACCAAGTGTTTTGGCAATGGCCTGTATTATTTTGGGACATCATGTCTCACTGTGGTAGGGTGCTCAACACTGGCTGTGGAATTACCAGCCAGCGCCCATGGTTTTATAGTTATGCTTTCTCCAGCTTTTATGGAGTTCTTCTGTTTGGGTGCCCCTCCCCCTTATTGAGATAATGACTTAAGAAATGATATCCTGGAAGGTTTCTATGGAATTGATTCATGTTGTTGCTGGTTTGGGCACCCTCTAGCCCCCTCCTCTATCCCCAGGCATTTCCATGCCTTTCTTTCTTTGTGCTCATCATTGACTGCTGGTCTAGTAGCTCTTCCTCCCTATTGCCCCCTTTTCCTATCTTCATTCTAGTACCATGCTCATATTGTAGATATTTATTACCACTGATAATTAACTGACAGTGGATCACGTTAGGAACTGTGTATGAGAGAGGTCACATGGTGTTTGCCTTTCTGAGCCAATGTGACCTCACTTAGCATGATTTTTTTCCAAGTCCCTCCATTTTCCTGTAAATATTTTTTGTTACCACTGAGTTGAATCCCATTGTGTGTTTATACCACATCTTCATTAACCATGCGTTTGTTGATGAACATCTGGGCTGATTCCAGTTCTTGGCTCTTGTAAATAGAGCAGCAATAACAGTGATTAAGAAAGTGTCTTGTGGCATATAGTAGTCTTTAGAGTATAAGTCCAAAAGAGGTATAGCTGGATCTAATGACAGTTCCATTTTCAGCCTTTTGAGGAGTCTCCACACTGATTTCCAGAGTGGCTATACAAGTTGGCACTCCCACCAGCAGTGGATGAGGGTTCCTCTTTCACCACACCTACCAGCATGTGCTGTCATTTGATTTTGTGGTGGTTGCCATTCTGACTGGCATAGTCATTTTCATTTGCACTTCCCTGACGAGTAGAGATATTGAACATCCCTTTAGGTGTTTAGTGGCCATTTGTATTTCCTCCTTTGAGAACTCTCTGTTCAATTCCCTGCCCCATTTTGTAAGTGGGTGCTTATTTTATTATTATTTAGGTTTTTGAGCTCTTTGTGGATTCTAGATATTAAGCCTTTATCAGAGGAATAGCTGGGGAAGATTTTATCCCATTTGGTAAGTTGTTTATCAACTCTGTTGATGGTTTGCTCATCTGTACAGTAGTTTTATTTTTTATTTTCATGAGGTCCCAGTTGTTGAGGGTTTGCTTAATTCCCTGGGCCACTGGAGTCTTGTTCAGAAAGTCTTTAACTATGCCTTTATTGTGGAGTATTCTCCCTACCTTCTCTTCTAGTTAGTTCAGTTTTAGGTCTTATATTCAGGTCCTTGATCCATTCAGTGTTGATTTTAGTACAAGGTGAGAGGAGGGGGGTCCACATTCAGTCTTCTACATGTGGCTACCTAGTTTATCCAGCAGCATTTTCTGATTATGCTGTCATTGCTCCAGTGAGTATTTTTGGTCCCTTTGTCAAAGATCAGGTGGAAATAGTTACTTGAACTCATACCTGGTTCTTCAATTCCATTCCACTGATCGATAGTGGCACATATTTTTTCCAAATGAATTTGAGGTTTACTTTGTCAAAAGCTCTAGTAGCATATTTAATGGAGAGATCTTCAATTTTTAGGTTAGGAAAAACTTGATGTGGGTGCAGTATTGGATTGTATCATTAACATGGCATGCTACTCTTTGTTGCTGAAAAGCATATTGTATAATTTATACCTTTGGTATTTTTTATAGTTTTGATGCAATTGAAAGAGGGAATAAACAATTATATAATTGATGATTACTAAGTTACTAATTGATGATTAGTGCTCCCTAGGAAATATACTGCTTTAACAATATTCCTTTGTCAGGAATATGCCAAACACTATTATTAGTACAAATACACTTAGGTCCTTGGTTTTATAGCAAAGGATTCTTGATTTAATTTTGTCTCTCTCAGGATGAATTATTGTTCTTAGGTAGTGAAATATATTCTGTTCTTTTTTTTAATTTTAGGTTTCCTCATTTTTAGAATTTAGAATCTAAGCCTCTGTGATCATAATTGTGTTTTTTCTGAATTTGCTGAATGCAGGTCTTAGCATTTATCCATCTTGTTTTTTTCCCCAAGATCAGTGTACTCAGAGGATATTTGATACCTCTTTCATAAAGCAAAAATGCCAAATCTCATGATTGTTTCTAGAACAGAGAATTTAATCTTTATCTCTCACTGTTTATCAAGATCCCAATGGAGGTGAATTATAAGGCATATATAAGACCTTAACAGTTTTTGTTGGACATTTGTTGTGACATTGCATTAATCTTTTTTTCCTTCTTCACAGAAATACTTGTTCTTACAAGAACCAAACTAAACTTTATCATTTGTATATATCCAGTTAAGTCACTTTTATAAATAGCTCAATCACATTTGGTCATCAATGGCAGGAAATGAACTATTTGGGTAAGTCAATTTCCTGATGACATTATCTTTTCAAGGGTCAGAGCTTTAGATTTATTTTAGATTGACGTCTTTCCAAATTGAATGCAATACTATATGAAGTATTTACTTTCTAATCATGGTGACTGGCTTCTTTAATGGCTCTTATTGGATGATTTAGTCATTGTCTATAAATGATGAGGAGTGGCACTGAAAGTAAAGCAACTAAGGCATTTCTCAATATTTTTATAATAAACTGCATGTAAATGTTTAACAAATATACACACTAAATTCATAGATAACACTCAAGAGAATATCAGTGACACACTAGATATATTAAGTAGCTAGATAATTGTTATTTTTACACCAATTTTTATTTTCCATCTCTGTTATTGGAATATCCTTTTTCATTTAGTGAAAAGATTACCTGAGACTTTCAGTACAAATAATATACATTAGAGGTAAAAATAATTGTTAAAGAATTATTTGGTGTTGATAATTATTATTGTATCATTACAATAATACAAAAATAATTGTCTTATACTAGAACTCACAAAGAGGGACCTCTCCATTCATTAATTCATTCAGCAAACAAATATTTATATTTGAACCTTTCTGACCCACTATTGATATGGCAAATATGCCATGTAAGTGGTATGGAATGCAGAAGTGACTGAAAACTAGATAGAGATTAAAAGGAAACACCCTACATTCTCCTGCCCTCAGGACATCTGGTCCTTTCTCATAAAAGTGGGGTGAAGCTCCACAGCTGCAGGACCTCTTGGACAGCTGACTTTCTCCAAATCTAATTAATGAATCAAAGCCCAGTGCTGAACCTCCCAGGTGTTTTCTGCCCTCAACATCACCTTCCTCAGGACTCTCTTCAGTGTCCTTTGACTAACCTGCAATAAACAAAGCCTCCTGTATTTCTGCATCCTGCTGAGCAGCCAGAATCTCCCCAGCCTCTCTCTGCTGTGAGCTGGGTGAACCCCTGGGCAAGGGAGATCTTGCCCTTGGCCTGAGGCCAGGGTTTCCCAGACCTGCTTCATGACAGACATAGAACGAGGAGTTTCAGACAAAAGTCTGGAGACCTTTAGTTTAAATAAACATACCAGGTGATTTCTGTAATTAGGCACATACTGAAACCTCTGTACGTAGCATTCAGAAGCTAGGCAATATGGGTTTAAATTTCCTACTTACAAAAAAACAAAATGAGCAAACAAATAGCAAAAACAGGCCAAGTGGCAATTCTCAGCTTCAGTTTCTGATTGCAAATAATCCAGAATAAATTCCTTAGCGTCTGTCTTAAATGTGAAGTGAAGAGGTTGAAGCGGACTTACTCACTTTTCGATATGGATTGAGAGCCTGCTATGTGGTAGGGATTGTCCTAGTTTCAAGGGACAAAGCACCAAAGAGGTACTTCCTGACTGTCTGGCTTCATACCTGTGCGTATTTCAGTTCATCCTGAATCCATCTGGTGATAGATATCTAGAGTACGGTGGAAAAATAGAGCCTTCGGTTGTCTTAGCAGTGTAAGTGTCCAAAAATTGCTGAAGAAAGACCCCTGACTCAAATAGTATGTAA
Organism: Jaculus jaculus; assembly: GCF_020740685.1. Classification (NCBI taxonomy): domain Eukaryota; kingdom Metazoa; phylum Chordata; class Mammalia; order Rodentia; family Dipodidae; genus Jaculus; species Jaculus jaculus. The sequence goes on from NC_059104.1 coordinate 38,105,006, forward strand.
CAGCAAAGAGCATTTATTCTGCAGAATCAGCCGGCATGTGTGTGGGGGGGTCAACCATTCATGTGAAAGGGCTACCCTGAGATGGTGCTCTGGCTCCTTTTAAGCACAACTAGGGTGATTCTAGGAGGGTTAGGTCATCTTCTGATGTGATTGGCTAGGCAAGCAGCGGTTACAGTTGAATGCCTCTGATTGGTTGGGGCAAAAGCACGCGAAAGGGACATGATTGGGCATGTTTGGACATGTTTCCAGGAACTGACTCAGCCCCAGAGCACAAAATGGCGGGTATCTTCCCCGGCCACGTGTCAGGGTCACTGTTGATTAACAGCTCACTGTTTGTTTGTGGTTTTTCCCAGAAGTCTTGCCTACCTCTCTGGGAAACTGAAACTTAGGCCTAGTTAGGGAGGGACCTCACTGAAGCCTGCCATGGCCTCAGTTTGTTCCCTTCAATCACATTGTTATTGTATTTTTAACCTTGAGATGAACCTTCAAATCTCAGTTATGCTCTGGGGTTTCTAAAGTTTTGAAATCTATTCTGTTAAAGCAGATACTTTCCTCACAGAAGTGTGAGGAACCATCTCCTGGCTTTCAGAATGAGATGACTTGAGAGGAACTTTATGTTAGATCAATCTGTTCTCAATCCAAGCAGGATCAGTGTAAGTCAAATCATGAAATGAATTTTCTAAATATTTACTTGAAGTGTCTCCATGTTTCAGGTGAGGCAACCCCCACACCCCCGAAAAAAAAAAAGCCTGTAAAAACTTATGTGTATGTTATTTGAACATAACGTGTCCTAACAGTCTTCTGTGTTGAATGCTTCATCTCCAGCTGGTGGTACCATTTTGGGGAGGTTCTGTCAACTTCAGGAGGTAGGGACTCACTGGAGGAAATAGATCAATGGGGTGAATGCTGGTGAAGGTTGTTCTTAGTTTCTAGTCTTCTACTTGCTGTCTGCTTCCTGACTAGCATGGGGTGAGGAAACTCTTCCCACTACCATCAAGTTCTGCTTAAGCACCTGGGAAAGTGGGACCCAGCAACCAGGAACTGAAACCCCTTTGAAACCTTGGACCAAATTAAGTCCTTTCTCCCCCTTTAGATTGTTCTGTCATATATTTGGTGATAGTTATGCAAAATTAATGAGCATAGTGTGTCAGGCCTTAGGTTTCAGCACTGGATTTAGGGGAGTATTTTCGTATTACCTTTGAATTCGGTTCACCTTCAACATGGATTGAATCATTGAATTCTAACAAAAGTTGGAACCAGGGCTGGAGAGATGGCTCAGTGGTGGAAAGAATTTGCTCCACAAGTCTAACATCCAGAGCTCGGATCCCAGCATCCTCCTAAAGACTGGCATGTAGTGGCCCATGTATCTGTAATACCACTGTGCTTTCATTGTGGCAAGAAAAAGGATTCCCCGTCTCAAACTAGGTGAAGGAGAGAATCTATACAATGAGGCTGTCTTCTGATTTACACATACATTCTGTGGTATGTGAGACCATACAGAAACACACAACCACCACCACCAGAACAACAAAGTTCAGACAATTTTAGTATCAAAGCTACTGCTTCTTGAATTAAAATATAGGAATTTTTTGAGACATGTGATTCATTTCATACTGTCTGATGCATTCAAGAAAACTAGACATCTTTAAAGACAGGAGTTCTTGGGATAGAACCCTTTTACAGTAGTTTTTCTAAGCTGCTCTGGAATGTAGATTTATCACCATTTTGTGGGAAACTTTAAATTCATAACGGGCTTATGAATAGCAATGGTTTTAATTCTTTCACTTCCAGATAGCATCCAGAAGATAATTTAAAATTGGAAGGGAATCTGGGTGTGGTGGCACATTCCTTTAATCCCAGCACTTGGGAGGCAGACGTAGGAGGATCGCTGTGAGTTCAAGGCCATCCTGAGACTGCAGAGTGAATTCCAGGGCAGCCTGTGCTAGAGCAAGACCCACTCTCAAAAATCAAAAGCCAAAAATTCAAAACAGAAACCAAGTAAAGTTAGAAGGGAGATCTGTAGGGAGGGTTCAAGTCTCCATCAAGGACAGAACCTACTGTCTTTTATTAGGAGTAGTAGGTTGATGCTTAGGCTTTTTAGTCATATGGGATTATTTTGTTTATTAAAGACTAAAACCAAGAATGCCTTAAAAACTGTGATATATAGCAAAAGATGAGGCTGAAAAATATTCAAGTATTATGGTGTCTTTTGAAAAGACAAACCTATTGTCTGCAAAAAAAAAAAAAAGAAAAAGAAAAAGGGAAAAAACGTTACTAAAAGCTGAAAGACTTGGATCAGAACTCTCTGTGTATAAACTTTTTCCTCAGAGGTCTGAGGGAGCAAGAAAGCATGTGCTGAAAGGCCCTGAGCTCACATGAATGGTGGGCATATTTGATTCCTTCAATGGAGCAGCTGTAATCAGTCCCACTGTACCAAGGAGGAAAAGCATTCTTTTAACATGTATACCTTTGGGCAAGTTAGTTAACATTTTTGATTCTTATATTTTTGCCAACTATATGAAGCTAATAGCAAACCCTTCACAGTCTGGCTATTAGGATTAAAAAGAAAACCATAGGAGAATGGTCTTGCACAGAGCAGGTGGTCAAATAATGCCATTTGGGTCTATGGAAGTGTAGCATAGAACCTGCAAGGACATATATCTTAAACACTGGAAATAAGATTTGAATTTATGGGTTATTTAGACTTAAAATGTACCTTGTTAGAACCAAAGAAATATTGTTGAAAATATGTTGGTTCTATCTCTGACGATACAGGAGTATATCAACGGATCCCTGGCAGGCCTGGATTAGAGGTACTCAGAGGCTAGCCCATGGAATGATTTGAGGTTCCCACCTGTAGAAATGAAAATGCATAAATGTCATAACTCTTCTTGTGTGTTACCAGGCAGGCAAGTCCTGTTCTGTACCTCACTCTGCCATCTGCGATCTGATATGCTGTCGCCTTCTCAATTATCTCATCCTTTGCTTTGATTCATTCCCTTACAGTGTGTTTGTCCTCTTGTAAAAGCAACCCATCTTGCACTGGCTTGGTTATACACTTCATATCAGATTTTGAGGACTGCAAGATTTGATTCCTCCCTTCTCCTCAGTATTTTATGATGATTTGACATTGGTGAAAAACCAAGCATCTGTCGTTTTATTATAGATGTGACTGTGCTGTGAAGGTTCTTTGAAGCCATCACAGCAAACAATTATCCTTTTGTCTCTGTGGTGTTTCCACCTTTGATAAATGCTTTTGGTATCTAAGATGAGGGGGAAAATTGCAAATGAGATAAAGTCTAGTTATGGTTTAAAGTAATTTTCCTTGCCTCTTAGCTTGGTTACATCTATGTATGATAGGTCTATGGAAGCAAACAATTGAGGAATAAAAGCTAGAAGTTGGAATAACTATTTTTCAATAACTATTTTTCTAACAGCTATCACATCAAGAACTTTAATGCTTACAGTTCTCAGTGATTTATAATTCTATTTACATCTGCCTTGATCCTTTTGTCTATTCCAGCAGTAACCCAAATTCTGTTAGATTTTGTTTGAATCCTAATCCATGTTGGTATTTTGTGTGTCTTAGTGTTCGGGCATTGAGAATAAATATTTTCTGTTGAGAGCATTTTTATCAGTAGAGAAGGAAATCATATTTATTAAATGCCTATTATTTTCCAGAAATTTTGAATAAGTTATTTTATTTGATTTTTTTATGGCAACCTTAAATTCTTGTCCATATTTCACAGCTGAGGAAAAGTAACTTCCTGGATCACATAGCCTAGAAATACAGAGCCAGCAGTTGGGCTCAGCTCTGGGCAAGAGTAGTCTGTGTTCTTCCCAGCATATGTGTGTGTGCATGTGTGTGTGTGTGTGTGTGTGTGTGTGTGTGCACATGCACATGTATGCTCATGCACTAAAGTAAATATTAGCAGGGAGCTGCCTCAGCATGGCAATGTTCCTCTTCATTAAAAATTCTTATTTTCGGGCTGGAGAGGTGGCTTAGCGGTTAAGCGCTTGCCTGTAAAGCCTAAGGACCCCGGTTTGAGGCTCGATTCCCCAGGACCTATGTTAGCCATATGCACAAGGGTGCGCATGCGTCTGGAGTTCATTTGCAGTGGCTGGAGGCCCTGGCGTGCCCATTCTCTCTCTCTCTCTCTCTCTCTCTCTCTCTCTCTCTCTGCCTCTTTCTCTCTCTGTCTGTTGCTCTCAAATAAATAAATTAAAAAAAATTCTTATTTTCTCATATTTACAGGCTGAAGATTAGAGAATGTTTTTTGGAGGAGGTAACTTGTAGAAAAAAATTATGACTACATAGCCTTCCACCCCTTTGTGGGACATTGGCATGCACAGTGATTATGCAATGCAGAGATTATGCAAGGATCCCTGTATATGTATGAGGTCGGAATGGATGTTGATATTGACTGATAATGAGTGGTTAACTCACAAGAAGAGAAGAACTGTGGGCTCCTTCTTGTGCCCTTGACTCATGTTTAGGAAATTATCAATAGTGCTGCCTTAGTTTTACAGTACAGCCAACACATGATTATTAATCATGTTAGAGTGAGTTAAGTTTCTCTGAGATTCATCCAGAACTGAGTTCTCTATTTGATGTGCATTGAACTTTGAGATTATTTTCTGTTCTTTTTAAATCGTAGTTTCATAACCTGTAAAAATGAGGTGAAGACACTTTGAAGGATGTTGAACATATTGCCTGAGTGTACCATGGGAGTCCACCCTGGAAACACTATAGTGGTGAGCACTCAATCAGTGTGAGCATCTCCCTCATTTAATATCGGCTTCATGGAGACTGCAACAATGGAAAACGATTTTAGGAAGCCCTTGAAACTACAGAGGCCTTTCCTTATCTGTGCTTTCACTTTACCCCATTTTAGGTACCCATGTTTGGCCCTGAGCCAAGGTTCTGAATCTAAACAAACCTTGAATCTAGACAAACCTTTTAGACAAGAAAATTTTTTTTCTGTTTTCTTGTTTCCTCAAAATTGGGTTCTCATTAGATTGTTCTGAAACTTAGATAAGTAAAGTCATATAAAGCATTTAGAATCTACATCAGAAAATACAAATAAATGGACATATTATATTTTCCCTGTTTATCAAAATGGAGGTTAACAAGTGCACGTGTGTGTGGTGTGTGTGTATGCGTGCATGCATGCGCATGTGTGTATGTTTATGTTGAAATATCTCTATTGGACTAAGAAGAATATGGAAAGACTTGTGAGAAAGCGAACACACATCGTAAACATTTTGTATTGGGACCAACATGGGATTGTAAATTCGGCCTGGTTCTAGAAATTAGTTTCTAGAGCTCAAAGCATGTTCTAAAACAAACTAAAAAAATGTGTAGACAAGATATACGCCATATTTAGGCTTTGGATTTAAACTTTAAAAAATTCTTCAAATATCTGGACTGAAAAAAACAGAAAAAATATGCACCAAAATTATTGTCATTTAGAATTAAAGAATTGTCCTTCCTTCCTTGAAATGAACCTACAATTTTTCTGTGTTTATAACTATATTTTATTTTTATTTTTTTAAATGTTTTTATTTCTTTGAAAGTGACAGAGAGAAGGGGGGGAGAGAGAGAGGGAGAGAGAATGGGCACGCCAGGGCTTCCAGTCACTCCATATGAAGTCCAGATGCGTGCGCCCCCTTGTGCATCTGGCTAACATGGGTCCTGGAGAATCGAGCCTCGAACCGGGGTCCTTAGGCTTCACAGGCAAGTGCTTAAGCGCTAAGCCATCTCTCCAGCCCCAGGAACTATATTTTAATAGTCATTTCTCTATACATCAATAAAATTGTTGCCTATGATTATACTACATTACATAAAGATAACATGCATATTAGATTTGTTTATTAATATATGATCTTGCCTAATTGTAATAACACCTGGATATATTCCTAACACATTGGATTAATTCAAATGAAGCATATTCTTCACCTTTTAAAATTTGTGTTATCCCTCCCCTTCCTTTACAAGTCATATGTGGTGGCCACTAGCAGAGGTTCTCCATATGATTGAATAGAACATTGAAGTCTTTTCTCCAAGAAGCTGGATATGATGGTTCTGACTTTAGAAGGGAGGTTGCAGAGTGATGGGAAAAGATAGTAAATATCATTTATAACCATGAGAATGATGTCTCTCCCAAAGGCCAGTGTGTCTGGAGAAGTGATCCTTTAATTGCTCAGCCTTTAAAGAGAGGTAAAGAAGGAGAGCCTGGGCTGGAGAGATGGGCCAGTGATTAAAGTGCTTGCCTTTAAAGTTTGATAATCTAGGTTTAATTCCCTAGTACCCATATAAAACCAGATGAACAAAGTGGTGCATGCATCTGGAATTTGCAATGGCAGGAGGTCCGGGTGCACTCATTTTCTTTCTTTCCCTCTTTCTGTCTCTTTCTCTCTCTCAATGAATGAATAATTTTTTAAAGAATCAGAGCTCATAAAGAAGCCTGAGAAGGTGGAATAAAGGGTACAAAGAAATCATAGTGTAAAGAGGTAGACACAAGGTTTTAATTGCAAGAGTTATGCAACAAAATAGAGTTGAAGTTGGCATCTCAAAGGTCTGTTAGGCTCAAAGTGTGGAAAGGGTGTCATTGAGGTAATAAGACAGAAGTTAAATGGGAAGGCAGCAATCATAGAAAGGAAGTAATAAATTTGGTGGGAAGAGTGGCATTTCTTCTATCTATCTATCTATCTATCTATCTATCTATCTATCTATCTATCTATCTATCATCTATCGATCTATCTATCAATTATCTATCTAGCTCTAATCTATCCATACATCCAGGACTGATTGTACACTTTCTTTCATGCTCTGTTTGTTTGTATATGTCTCTTGTCTTCCTGGTCTGGTCTGGCAGTTTTCAGCCCTATAGTTTTCTCCTTAAGAGAGCTTAATAGAATTGGCCAGATACCCAGTGCACTTTGCGAATATCTCTTATAGTCCTGTTAATGCCCACGGAACCCTGATGGGTATTTATGTATCCATGTCTGTGGTAGATGTCAAGCCATTTTAAATAAAAATGCCAAATTTATGCCCTCATGTTTAAGTCCCCAGCCCATACCATGTGCCTGGCATGAATCGATTGCTGTTTTAATGGTACCTGAACAAAGAAGGCAAGCAGGCCAGACCAGGAGGTCCTGTGAGATGGTCAGTCTGAAAGCAGCACTGAGTATTTGTGGGAGGGAAGGAGTCAGGGTCAGGCTTGAGGCAGCAGAATGCAAAATCAACCGCCTGAGACACTTGGTTAGGAGGGCTTGGTTCTCTAATTTCAGAAATAAAGAAGGAGCTGTTTTATGAAACATTTTCTTTAGAAATGTGCCAAAGTTGGATAAATGAATAAAGAACTAAAGGCAGTGACTGATGTCTAATCTTTCCAGCAAGAGGAATAATGAGGAAAGTGAAATCTCTCTCATGTTGGTTGAGGTAGGGAGAGAGCACTGCGATGGAAAGCAAGCTTGACTTTTGGCTTATTGGGTGGTCCTCGTAGGAATCTCCTACTTTTGTGTATATGTTCTGTTCTTGGATCTCCCCCAGAAGCATGCTGTCTCTATCCCCTTTTATGTACATGTGTCAAGTAGCCTCCTCTTTTCAGTCATTTTTCTTCTGATTCTTCCATAAAGGCTTCCCTCCCCTTATCTGAAAAAGTTGTCCTATGAAGGGGAAACTTGGGCTACCAACATTTCACAAGCTGTGGCAAAACTCAGCTGCACTTACAACATCTGCTTCAGACATTTTTCGTGTTTCCTAAGGACCTTCAGAGAAATGACATAGATACTCTTTTTTCTTTACTTGCTTATTTATTTTAAAATGAATTTCCACATTGTCTCCTAAGGCAGTAGAAAGCAACACCTTTTCAGCTTAGTTTAACTGTGGTCTTCCTCAGAGCTCTCTCTCAACTTGATAGAGATTGCTTACTTGGGAATAGGAAGTACTCTGTGGCTGCTGGTAATTTTTAAACCAAGACAGAGGAAAGAAGGACCTTGTGAAGAGGGAGAGGCTCATCCCTGGGAAGGACGTGCTAGCCATGCTTTTCATTCATTGCTGTTTACTCTCTTCACCTGTCCTCACTGGGGTCTCTTGAAGGCCACCTTTATTTCTTTTCTTCTCCTTCCTTGCTACACCAATAAATTCAGTCATCCCTTCAGCAATAAGCATGTAAAATGACTTCGTTCGTGGAACAAACCCTCTGTGTGTAAATAATTTGTGAGCCCCCTCCTCCCTCAAGCATTGTGCTAGAAAAAAAAATCCAACATAAATTGATTGTATGGATAGCCTGATTGTAAAGCAAGATTAATATGAAAACACAAGGAGTCTGCAATAAAACCTACTAACTTAAATCACTCACATTTGTGTACAAGCATTCATATTTAGCAACAGTCCCAAGGCTGAGATTAAAGCTGTTTGGTAGGTTACTTCAAGGCCTTTTTATTGCTAAATCTTATTATGTCTCTAAAATGTAGAAATTAATCACCTGTCATCAAAGCTGCAGTGGATTATTGACTTCTAAATGTCTCTACAAATTGATTCATGACAGAATGAAACAGGAGACTGAGCTAGCATTGAAATTCTTTTGCATGTGATAAAAAAGGTCTATTAAAAGCGTTTCAACAAATGCTGTCTATTAGGTAATCATCACAAAGTACTTTCCTATCAAAATGAGGTGCTTCTGAAATGGTTTTGATGAGATAGATATTTTTTTTTTACAGTGCTGATGTGGTAACATGAAATTATTCTGAAACCCCAGGAAGCTGATTTGGAAATCCATTTAATTCTTATATTACAGACCACACAACTTTTTAAAAAAAGTACTCACACGCTATAAAAAGGCTTAGGAAAAAAAACTCTACTTTGTGTGTGTAACAGACTCTAAAGAACATTCAGGTGAAAAATTTTGGAGAGCACTTATTCCCAATGGTAGAACTATAATAATTTTTACAATAAAGATCTTTTCCATTGTCTCACTAACTTCTTTTGACTATGTTCTGCTTCCTTATTCCTGTTAATCTGAACAACTGGATCTCAATTTTGTTCCTGTCTTCTGACCTGCCATGGAATATTAGGCAATGTTTGGAGACAGTTTTGTCTGTTAGACTGTTGTTCGTGGCATCTGGTGAGGTGAGGCCAAGGATACTTGTAAAAACCCTACAGTGAAGGGAAAACTCTGCCTTCCAACAGAGGCACGCAGTCCAAAGCATCAACAGGGCCAAGGGTGAGAAGTCTCCATTAAATTGTAGGGAGCTTAGGAAAACATTCCTTGAATTGGCTAGTGGGAGTTGATGTAGAAATCAGAACATTTTTCTTTTCTTTTCTGTTTTCTTTTTAAAAAAATATTTATTTGAGAGAGAGAGGAGAGGGAGACAAGAGAGGGAGAGAGAAAGATAGAGAGGGAAGGAGACAGAGAGATAGGGAGGGAGAAGGAGAAAAAAGGAAAGAGAGGGAGAAAGAGAAGGCAGGATACAGAGAGAATAGGCATTCCAGAGCCTCCTGCCATTGCAAATGAACTCTAGACACAGGTGCCACCCTGTGCATCTGGGTTTACTTGGGTACTGGGGAATTGAACCTGGGCTGTCAGGCTTTGCAAGTAAGTGCTTTTAACTATTGAACCATCTCTCCATAATATTTTTCTTTAGGAGAATATGCTTTCTTATTTCAGTTTTCTCTTTATTCCTTCTTCCTGACATTTAACTGTGAGCAATGCCTCCTTTTCTTTCTTGCTGGCTTGCTTGCCTCCCTCCCTCCTTTCTTTCTTTCTCTTCAGGATTCCCTCATAGGGCTATGCCCTGTTCATAGTATGGACCTCTGGCTGCTCCTATGACCAGTTTAAGTCTCCATCTGTTTTGCCTTGTCGAGACTCTCAGAGATCAATATAAGGAACAGCCATTGAGCTAAATGCTGATTAAAACATTTTGATTTTCAGTTAAAGCTCCAGGACAGCTATTGCTATTTTTGATTAAGAGGAGAGCAAACATAGCAAGGCAAGAAACTTCTATTTTGAGTTTCTGTCCCAGAAAGACTATCCAACCCAATTAGTCACAAAAAGATTAAGCCTTTAAACAAAATCTTCACATCTCTGAACTAAATAAGCACTGTTCTTACTTTATAATGTTGCTTCTGTCATATACAAGGTCAAAAAAATACTAGCTATACTGGACTGTGAGTTCTACAAAATCAAAAACCAGTTTATTGTTAGTCTTTGTATCACAGTGATTAGATCTAACAAATATGAGAATGATTTTGTTTTAATCCTTAATAGTGTAGCTTGAACATAAATGTGATTTAATAGGCAAAATCTTTTACATAGACCAGAGGATCATCTCTTTGATGCACATACACTCACTCACAAGGTATGCTGTGTGCAGATATTCGACTCTATTACCAGCATGCCCTTCTGGTCTTTTACAAAGTCTCTTTGCTTGGAGGGAATACTGTTTTATTCCCTGTTCTCATCTGCTTCTCAGTTCACCTGTCAGCTTTCCAGAACCTCCTTAACTAGGATAGAGCCTTATTCATGAGCTCCTGTCACCGTGACTGTGATTGCCAACACCTGCCTGTTGACTCACTTAGATTTTCCTCTAGGTAATCACCTTCTTGAAGACAGGGTTGTGTCTTAGCCATGAACTTGGCATAACATAAACTTAGCACCTAATTGGCACCCACTACTTGGTGTGGAGTGGATATCATACCAAGCAAAATGCATCATGTGCCCCTCTCTCCTCTCGTTGCTGCATATCTCATCTCTAGCTGAGTGTCTACTGAAATGCACAGAGCAGGGGAGAGATGTAAAGAAACCCATTCCATATGTAGATGGTTTGCACACAAACAGTTGTTAGACAAAATTGGATCAATAGATATTACTGTTATATATAAAGAGACTTTTAAACTTTGAACCTGATTTCTCAGTGTCTGGGAAAAGCTTCAATTCAAGCAGAATAGCTCCAGGTAGAGATTCACCTGCACTGGGAAAGGTGCCTACACCTGCTTGGTGCATGATTAGTCTATTACATTTCCTGTCAAGGCTTCTGAGAAATCTCCCTGATGATAATGGTACCCAAGTCATACCGGTAATCTTGAACTCTCAGCCCCTACAGCTGATTGTCACCAAGCCTTTCAGCATGTGGCTTATTTTATTTTATTCTTTTCACACTCTGAGGCCATTTCTGGCAGTCCCTTAACATTTATGGGGAACTAGTTAAAATTTAACTGATATTTGGGGAAAAGTCTTGTTAGCAAAGATTGTTTATACAAAAGTCACTCTCTTAAAGAATCCTTAGTCTTTTTGGAGACAGAGAACTTAAGAGCTGTCCTTGTCTTTCAGTTGCTCTTGGCAAATACCTCACGCATAACCTGAGACCAAAATAAAGTTACATTCGGGAGGCAGTCGCAATTCAGTGATCTTATCCTGGGAATGCCTTTTCTTGGCATTTACACCACATAATTTGGGAAGCAGTTTACACATTTACTCCTGTGCTTTTCCAGGGGCCTTTATGATCTGCCAAGTGGACAAATGTCAACAGGCTTTAAGGGTTGATTTACCAGGATTTCTGTCTCTCGTGAACCGATTACTGTAGTTCTGAACAGAACATGTGAACACAAGCCCAGCAATGTTAGTGAAAATGCAGCTCCCCCTAGACAGAGTGGCTTGACTGGGAATCCTACTGGACCTGCCGCCTGTCCCTGGGAAATCCTGGAAAAGTAAAAGCTCTCTCTGTCATTCAACAGGCCTGGTCAGGTTCCCCACAGCTGCCTTGCCTGTACAATGAAAGTTGCATGATGTTGACACCCCTGGGACCTGGCAGCCCATGTGCCAGGGGGCTGGCTTTCATGCTTCTCCTCTACTTCCTGTTGGGACACGCACATGACCTTGGACCTTTCCTTCCTTCCAGTCTAATGAGAGGCGATGCTCACCTGTGGGGCTTAAGAATCAGTACCAGGCAGTAGAGCTGTGGTTCTTAACTAAGAGTGGGAACTGAGTTCGACATTCCTGCAAAGTTGTGGCATTTTCCACTTCTTAAGCAAGTATTTTGTTGAACATTTTGACAGTGTGACATGTCATCCCCAAAGTTCATGCTTCAAACCCCTGCAACTGAGTAACAAAAGAAAAAGAAAGTCACTAAAAAAACTAATCTCTCTCTCTCTCTCTCTCTCTCTCTCTCTCTCTCTGTGTGTGTGTGAGGGGGTGGAATTTGCACATCCGTGTGTGTGTGTGTGTGTGTGTGTGTGTGTGTGTGCTCATGTATTTGCATGTGTGTTGAGACCAGAGGTTGAGACTAACCTTGAGGTATCTCACTGGTTTAGAGCTCAACAATTAGGCTAAACTGGCTGACAGCGGACCTCAGGTGTCCTTTTGTTTCCATCTCTCCATTGCTAGGAGTCTTAAGTGCCTATTATTCCACCTGACTTTTTTCTTTTAAATGGGTTCTGGGTCATGAGGGGCCGATGCACTCAGGTCCTCATGCTTGCAAAGTTAACAGCTTACTGACTGAGCTGCCTCCCCAACTCTTGCATGGTGATGTTTATGATTATGTATTGGGTTGTATTCATAACTGTCCTTAGCTACATGTGGCTACAGAAAGCCCATGGCCGGCAGATTGGAACACATGAAAGAAAAACAAAAACAATGTCTGGGCTGGAGGAAAAACTTAGTTTTTAAGGAGCTTGCCTGCAAAGTCAATGGACCCAGGTTCAACTCCCCAGGGCCCATGTAAGCCAGACACACAAGGGGGTACATGTATCTGGAGTTCGTTTACAGTGGCTGGAGACCCTCGTGTGCCCATTCTTTCTGTCTCTTTCTCTCTACCTGTTTATTTCTGTATCTCTCTCTCTCAAATACATAAATAAAAGTAAAATAAAAAAAACAATGTCCAATTCGGACACATATGCTATTTTAGTTCAATGCACAGCTGTACCCTCATCTACATGCTTATTATAATTTTACATTACAGCTTTCACTTACTGTCTTTTTTAAAAAATAGTTTTATTTATTTATTTATTTGACAGAGAAAGAGGGAGAGAGGAGAGAGAGAGAATGACAGAGTGAGTGAGCACCAGGGTCTCCAGCCACTGCATATGAACTCCAGATGTGTGTGCTCCCTTGTGCATCTGGCTAATGTGGGTCCTGGGGAATCGAACCTGGGTCCTTGGGCTTTGCAGGCAAACACTTTAACTGCTAAGCCATCCCTCCAGCCCAATTACTGTCTTTTTAATAATACAGAAATAATTTACTGTCTGTTTAGAAGAGAGATACCTAATATTAAGAGTTGATCTCATCAGTTTGTGGGGAAGGTAAATTAAGAAAACATATGTAAAAAGCCTCACATAGTGCCTGGCACCCCAGATGCCCACCAAAACCCTTCAGGCTCATTTCTCATTCAAGGGAACCCCAGGTATCAGTTTCTGCCTGTGTGGGCCTCTGACAACTCCTACTGACCCTTTCAAATTACATTCTGAGCCCTGCAGGACTGACCCCAGACATGGGACGTGTGCTGATTGGGCTGAATTGGAACTCTCAGTACTGCCCTGAATTGGTTTCCCTGTGTCGACATTCTGTGTGATATCTACCCTCTACTTCAGGGAGAAAGAGGCTGTTTGGGCATGGGTATTATTTTCTTAAATGTGGAATAAAACGAGACCAGCAGGATATTTTAGTGAAATATCTCCTTTGAACTTTGCTATTCATTGGCTCTTTTATGCATGCACAGCCAGGGGTTTCCAGCTGGTCCATTTGATTGCTCGCATGTACAGAGTGTAGAGACAGCAAAGGGGATTCCTGTAGATTCTTAACTTGTTAACAAAAGCTGCTGTGACTGTGGCAAGCCCCAGCACTGACAGCCAGTTTCAGTCTTTTGTAGGGGTTGAGAGAGGGAGACAAGGCCAAGACGGGAGAGAAGAGTAGAAGCTTTAATAGAGATACTGAATGCGCCGAGCTCCAGGACAGAGAGAGGTGGGAGGAAGGAAAACTGAGTCTTGGAAGTGCGGTTCACAGAACTTGTGTCCTCAAACTCATTCCTGCTTTGGTTGCCTGTCCAATTAGATAGATGCTCTGTGAATTGGCTGCCTCCTGTGTGATTAGAATCCTTGTCTAAGCTTCAAGAGACTTCAAGGCCAGGCTTGGACTATGAGTCATGTGGTCATGGGTGCACCTTATAGCTTGTTTGTGGCTATTTGTTTATTACTATGGCGTGTGTGTGTGTGTGTGTGAGCGCACGTGCATATTGTGTACATTTACATACATGCAAGTACGGGCCAGAGATTGACACCAGCTATGTTCCTCAGTCACTCACCACCTTAGTTTTTTAAAATATTTTATTTATTTGAAAGTGACAAAGAGAGAGAGAGAGAGAGAGAGAGAGAGAGAGAGAGAGAGAGAGAGAGAGACAGAATAAGAGAGAGAGAAAGAGAAAGAAAGGGAGTATGGGTGCACCAAGGCTTCCAGCCACTGCAAACAAACTCCAGAAGTATGTGCCATTTGTATCTGGCTTTATGTGGGAACTGGGGAATTGAACCTGGATTGTTAGGCTTTGCAAGCAAGTGCCTTTAATTGCTGAGCCATCTTTCTAGCCCCCTTGCTAGGCGTTTCTAATGTGAACATTTTAAATTTCTTCTTGGGGAGACCACCTATGGTGGAGATATAAATGGAGAAGGTTTTCATCACCTGTGTAGTACTTTCACCTCCACAGAAAGGTTAGGAGACCCAGCTTGATGGTGGCAAATATGTGTCTTAGCCTATGTTCCATCCTAAGGGCAAGTCTCGGGGACGCAACTGAGCCACAGAAGGGACAAGGCGGAGACTGGCTGCTGCCGGCCTCCTCAGTGCCTCGCCTTGGTGTGCTGCTTTCCACGCCTGTGTTTCTGGGCATGAGAGGTTCTCACTCAGGCTGACACAAGCTGCCTTGACAGATTGCCCTGACACTTGTGGAAACCACCAACAGCCTCTGGGACTTACTGTGGCTCTTGAAACCTGCTGAAGGTGCCTGATGCCGGCTTTTCTCTTTATTTACCCTGAAGCCATTTCCTATTCAGAAAGCCTACCCCCCCCCCACCTCCACACCCCTCCCAAAGTCAAGCTTTTGATATGCACGGAAGACTGCACAGGTGAGAGGCAAATGCATAGTCAATGAGTTCTCAGGACACATCCTTTTCGTACCCACAGGACTTTCAGTGGGCAATCTCTAGGATGTTTTACAGTTCCCTTTAATTTATCTAACTAATGACATGGAAGATATAAAATTGGTAAAACTATAGTGTTTGGCTTGCTTAAATTAAGTTTATGAGTTTTGCTTAAGCCTGCCAAACAAGTTAAATATTTCATAGCCTTCATAGGCTACAGTTCTAATATTTATAACTCTTGTGTACAGATTTCAAAAAATTATAATTACAACTCCCAGGATCCCAGATATAGCAGATGTTCAATATTTTCTACAATGTTGGCAGAAATGCTTCCCATGCTCTTTTTGATCTCCTAACCATGTATTGTATCTGTTGGAACAAGCTGTTGATAAGAAAGCCTACTGCCATTCTTTCATTTTAATGACCTTGGAAGAAGAAAAAATGTGAAATAGGAAGAGAGATGGAAAAGGTGATTTTTGCCCTCTTGAAAATATATCACTGCGTAGAAATAATGTTTTATCATGGAGAATGACATAAAAGTCTATTTTGCCACAAGCCACATTTTATTTACTTTATGACCACAACGCTCTTCTGTGTAATTTCCATCTTCCTTTAATTAAAAATGCAAATTTCTTTTTTGTCCTTGGCATCTTTAACAAAAAACATTTACTCATTTGCCCTCCAGAAAATGTTGGAAACTCTTATAAGTCATTCACTTTAGTTAAGACTTTCTCTATACAGCAGTCATGCTATCAGCTCTGGTCAGTATAAAACCTCCAACACAACTGTAGTGATCCAATTTTTTTCGTGATTTATAGTTAAAACCTGTATGTAACCTCGGCTTAGAGTACGTGCACCCACCTCTGGGCCTGTTGGCCGTGAGGTTACATATAGATTTATAGATAGATATATCTGGGTAGAGGAAAAGTTAACTTTTTGTTAGGAAGTTCTAAATCATGGAGGGAATGTATGCAAGTCTAAAGACATCTGAAATCTTCAACTTCCTTCACTTCTCAGTTTGCCTACAGGTGCCAACATGGATAGAAGGAAAGACTGTAAATTCTAAAATGAAAATTTATGCAGACAATCATTAGCAAAAGGAAACATACAAAAATGGCATCAATTTTAGTCAGTTTTCTTTTTTATTACCATTTCTTTGTGAAATTTAAAAGTTATGTCGAATAAAGAACATGTTTTCAATATTTTTTAAAAATTTACTTTAAGAGAGAGAGAGAAAGAGAGAGAGAATGGGTGTGCCAGGTCCTTCAGCCACTACTGAGAATGAATTCTAGATGCGTGCGCCCCCTTGTGTCCCATTAGCAACATTGTATGCTTGTGTCACTATGTGTTTAGCTACATGGGACCTGGAGATTTGCACATGAGCTCTTAGGTTTTGCAGGCGAGCGCCTTACCCGCTAGACATCTCTTCAGCCGCAGGCTTTCAACCTTAAAATGACGGATGTGTTGGTGACAGTATGGGAAAATAAATTGGAGCTTTCACTGTTGGTGAGAATGTAAATGGTACAACCACTTTGGACCACAGTTTTCCAGTTACCAGAAAAGTTAAACACAAAGTACCCGTAGTCTCCTGGGTCTATAGCTTAGACCATCTTCTGTTAACACTTCATCTGAGATGGAGTAATTTATAGAGGAAGGAGTTCTCAGTTCTCGTGACTGGATCCCCAAATCAGCATCACCCCTGTCATGCTGCCTCATAACATAATGGAAAAGCAGAGGGGCAAGTGGGTGGTGGTATCCTGGGGATTCGTGTTTAAACTTCTGCAAGACTGCAACTTTTAGTTATAAACCTACAAATGTAAAAAAAAAAAATTACAGAAACATTAGTGAACCTCAAATTCACAACTTCATGTATTTCTCTTTCCACAGCACAGGTGACATTTCTGTCTTCTTCTTTCTCAGATTCACAGTTAAAAAAAGAAAATCCTGTGATGAAATGAAATGTGACTTCTAGAAGAGTTTCTAGCCTGAGGAGATGCCTGAGGAATATGCCTGAGAGAGGCCCAGAAATACACCTACAAGCAGTTGTACTTTTAAGAAGCCAGCTACTGTGAGATGTACCCATTGTGACTCACTCTGATGTTCAAAAATGTGCGCTGGGTGTTGGGGGACACCAGGGTGAAAAGTCACCAGGTAAGAAACAAGTGTCCTCTTCATGACATGAAGTAATTGGGTCACACTGCTCCCTCTGCACTGAAGAGGAATCATGGACAGGCCATCCAGGCACATAAAGCCTCCTCATGACCTGTTGGTGAGTGTGCAAGGAAATGTGCGAACTGAGAGACCTAAGCCTAGCATTTAGTGGATTCCGAAACTTTTCATGACTCTTCCCACTCTACAAGGATGGGAGCTCAGAGTTCTAAACTCATAGTGACATTGCAGATAGTGTATGCAAGAATGACTGCCAGCAACTCTGCCTCTGCGACTTTGACACTGAGGAAAATGATGGAAGCTTCACAGACCCTCAGGGCTGCTCAGAGGAGTACGTGAAGCCGAATGGAGGCTCTGTGGGTATGTAGGAAAAGGGCACGTCCAACAGCCCAGAGGTGGGTGTGCTCTAAGTGAGGTTATATACATGGTTCAAATTGTACAATAATAAATATACAAATTATTGGATTCCAGTGAATGTTATTTTTAAATGTTTATTTATTTATGAGAGAGTGAGTGTGAGAATATGGGTGTGCCACAACCTCTGGCCACTATAAATAAACTATTTGTGCATCTGATTTTATGTAGGTACTAGGGAATGGAACCCTGGGCTGAAAGCCCTTCTAACTGCGACAGAGAGAGAAAGAGGCAGATAGAGAGAGGGAGAGGGAGAGAGAGAGAATGGACACGCCAGGGCCTCCAGCCACTGCAAATGATCTCCAGATGCGTGCACCCCCTTGTGCATCTGGCTAACGTGGGTCCTGGGGAATTGAGCCTTGAACCGGGATCCTTAGGCTTCACAGGCAAGTACTTAACCACTAAGCCATCTCTCCAGCCCTGGGATGCCCTTTTCTATTGTGGGCCATGAGGAACATTTTTCATGAGGTGTTTATAACACAAGTGGAAATGGCTCCATGTTCTTCTGAGTTCTTCTGTAAGGCCAGAGGCGCTGTTGCAGCTCCGTATCCTGCCCCTGCACGTGGCTCACCAGGCTGATGTGAGGCTGTGTTGTGTGTGTCTCCTCCCATAGCTCATCACTGTCCTTGGTGAGCTGCGTATTCAGCCCCCTGAACGACATAAGCTTTAATGACAGGACACCCCAGTATCATCGGCAGAGTCCTGGTGGTCACAAGACATGGATGTCATTTCTGGCTCATCTTTGCTGATCTCTTTCATCCTTTCTGGTCCCATTTTGTCCTGTGGCCCATCTTCATGGCTGTCTTTTATGCCTACTGGCTGCATTAATTGTTGTGCTGCTCATTTTGGCTTTGGTCCCAAACTGTAGAGCAGAACATTGGCCCCATAATCAACCTTTAGAACTTATGTATTTCCTAGTGGTTCTGTGTGAAGCCTGACTGGTCTGTTAAAATCCCAACACTCTTCTGCTTGTAGCAGCAATCTCATTTATTTCAGTCCATTCACAGTCATTTGATGAGGATGAACTGTTGGGTGCAGGGGACCCAGCAATGAATGGAGGATCCGAGCAAGCACTTGACATATAGTCTGGTGAAGGAGAGAAAAGCTCCTGGTAATTCTCCTCATTTGGCTTTCTTAACAGTCAAGATGTACTGGCTGCTTTTCCTGGGCTGACAGAGGAGCTTTCCCAGGCTAATCCTGGCTATGGAGCATGCCTCCTGTCCTCAGGTTTAAAAAATTATACCAGTGAAATGAACAAAAATTGCATATATTTTTCTTATACAACATATTACTTCAAAATGTGTATACATTGGAGAATGGCCAAATTAATCTAATTGGTATGTGCATCATCTCATATATTCATCCTTTTCTTGAGGTGAGTCACCTAAATCTATTCTCTTAGCAAGTTTCAAGAAAATAGTGCTTTGCTATTAACTATAGTCACCATGTGAAACAATGGGTCTCTTGAATTTATTCCTCCAAATGACTTTAATCTTGTGCTCTTGACAAACATCTCCCCTCTCCATTCTACTCTGTTCTCTATATTCATCTATTTTAGATTCCAGCTATAAGTGAGCTCACACAGTATTTGTCCTGAGCCTGGGTGATTTTACCTAATATAATACCTCTAGGCTCATCCACATTATTGCAAATGATAGGGTTTCCTCCTTAAAAAAAAATCGTGCAATCTTTCTGGCCCCCCTCTTCTGCAAAATCTGCTGAGTTTTTGTGAGCATGTTTGTTTAATATTTTATTTTATTTAATATTTTATTTATCTGTTTACATATTTTGAGAGAGAGAGAGAGAGAAGAAGAAGAGGAGGAGGAGGAGGAGAGAGGAAAGGAGAGGAGAGGAGAGGAGAGAAGAGGAGAGGAGAGGAGAGGAGAGGAGAGGAGAGGAGAGGAGAGGAGAGGAGAGGAGAGGAGAGGAGAGGAAGGCAGACACAGGGAGATGATGGGCACCAGCCACCAAAAACAAACTGCAAATGCATGTCCCACCTTGTGTATCTGGCTTTGTGTAGGTACCGGGGAATGGAAACCAGGTCCTTAGGCTTCATAGGCAAGCACCTTGACCATTAAGCCAGCCCCGTGGGTATGTTTTAAGCCTACTTTAGTCTCGAGTGCTCAGCAGTTTCTGAATTTCTGTTTTGGCATGGTTTCAGTATTATCAGTGTCTGTCTCCATCACCCTGGTGCAGGCTGTCAGGCTCGCCATGGAAGCAGCAGCTGGGGAGGAGGGAACTTCCACAGGCCCTGCTGGCTCCCACCTCCCTGCAATGTCTGACTGCTGCTTTCACAGCTCCTATGTAACCCATGACCTCATGGTGAACGCCAGCCATCCCATGGAGGAGGTTCTCAGTGTAATGGGGACAGGGAAGAAAGGAAATAATAGTACCAACACATGATGTGTCCATACAAAGTTTCTACGTGTGTGTGTATGTGTGTGTGTGTGTGTGTGTGTGTGCACTACAACAAATCTCTGTGGGTCAGGACTTTGGTGTTGGTCCTTACCTTCCTGGTTTGAGGCAGAGTCTCTTGTTAGTCACAGCTGCATCTACCAAGGTCTTTTGGGAATTTTCCTGTCTCTACCTTCCATTCTGCTGTGGGCATCTTGGATTACAGGCGCTTGCATTACCATGCCCAGTTTTACGTGGGTTCTGGCAATCTGATCTCAGGTTGTCATGCTTGCAGAGAAAGTGTGCACGGAGCCATCTTTCCACTCTGATTTCTTTCTCTTTCTTAGAGAGAGCGAACACGCCAGGGCCTTTCAGCTGCTGTGAACAAACCCCAGATGGGCGCCCCCTTGTGGGCATGCATCAGTGTTGTCTCTGGCTCTAGGTGGGATCAGGAGGATTTAACAGCAGTTTTTTGGCATTGCGGGCAAGTGAGAGCCTTACCCGCTAAGGCAACTCTCCAGGCCCGATTACTTATTTTTAAGGCTGGGTATCATTCCACTTTGTGTACACACACACACACACACACACACACACACACACACACGTATATATATCATATTTTCTTTACCCATATAAAGATGTGTACATAATCTGATTCCTTCGCCTGCTGGAAAGAGCAGGGATCGCTTTGACATGTTGATTTAAAAAAAAATTTCCTTGGATATTTACTCAAGAGTGGAATTGCTTGACCATAATGGAATTTTATTGTAAACTTTTTGAGGAATCATTGTATCCCATAATGGCTATGCTGACTTTACGTTCCCATCAACTTTGTGTATGGGTTCCTTTCTCTCCATATATATGTGTGTGTATGTAGTTTGCTACCATAATTTGTTTTATTTTTGCTAATTAAATTTAACAGGTCTGAGGTCATATCTCTTTGTGGTTTTAATCTGCATTTCTCAGAGTATTAATAATAGCAGTTATCACATTCCTATTAACAGTTTGAATATTTATATTTTTTTTTGGGAAATGTCTCTTCAGGTTGTTTGCCCATCTCTCTTTTTTATCTAAAGCTATAGTTATTTTTGTCATTGCATTAGTAGATTTTTAAAAATCTAGTCTGGATATTAGACCCTTATCAGATGTCCGGTTTCTGCGCCTTTTCTCCCACTGTGTAAGTTGTCTTTTTCTCTGTGGTGATTATCTTCTTGGCTGTAGTTCGATTTAATTCCATTTGTGGTTTTTGCTGGTGTTGCCTGTACTTTTGGGAACATATCCAAAAACATCACTGTCCAGACCAGCATCACGAAACTTCTCTCGTAGGAGTTTTATGGTTTGCAGTAACATTTTGATTTGGTTTCTGTTTATGAATTAAGATGAGAATTTCATCTTTTGTGTTTATGTTTTAGGAACTTCTCTACTGTTTTTAATAGCTATTCTACTATCCCGTTTTACCAGCACCATTTTTTGAAGAGCGTCCTGTTTCCATTGTGTTTTTTTGGAGCCCTGGTCAAAATCAGTGGTCCATAAAGATGCAGATTTCTCACTGGACTCGATTCTCTTTCAATGGATGACTTTCTGCTGTCAGCTGTACCATGCTGTTTTGGTTGCTGTAGGTACGAATCACATTTTGAAGTCAGGTAATCTGATGACTTTGGCTTTGTTCTTTTTGATTGCTTAGTCATTCAGAGTCTTTTGTGACTTCTGAGGTGATTAGGGCCACAGGAAACACGAAATGGCCAGGATGATTTCTCATGTATTAACAATGCTCACACTTGACAAGTCTAAAGCATTTTCAGTTTAAATTCCCTTTGCAGGCACCATCCCACTGAATCTCAGAAGGACATTGTAAGCTAGGAAGAGTACATGTCATGTCTAGTTTATAGCTCAAGAACGTGTACTCTGCAAGTCAGGACTTGAATAAAAACTGTCTACCACCTAGGACAGGATCCACTGTAGCACAGATGTTGCTCCTTGGGAAAAAAAAAATCCTGTTAGATCTTGTTCAGTAAATGAAAAGCCCAGCAGCTCAAACAATTTTTGTGTCGTCCCATTGAATGCATGGCCATCTGAAGGATCACCAGCTCACCATGCTATCTCTTATTTTCCACCTTAAGTAATGCTTAGAGCAAAGTCCAAGTCCTGGAGAGGTCAGTTCTTAAATCCTTCAATGCGTTTCTTTTGGATACCACCAACTCTTCATGATAATAGCTCACTTCTCAAAACCCAGCACTTTACATTCTCATTAGGCATGCCTTATGTGTGTTTTCATAACAAAATTCACTTAATAGCCCACAGAGATTTGTCACATTAAATTTATCTTTCTGCCAGTTTCCAGAAATGTGTAAGCACTACTCTCTTGCTTGTCCCCTTTTTGAATTTAATCTGATTCACTTTCTCAAAGCTGAAGCAATTCATAAAACATTTTTTTAAAGCTAGGGAATGTAAAGCAAAGATCACTGTTGTTGGAAAGAAGAGAGAGACAGAGGTCCCCTGGGGACAGTTGAGGGCTCTGTCTTATTGTCCAATATCTAGTATGCTTTATCATGTATTTAGAAAAAAGTTTAGACATGTGCATGTTAAGTTTTAGTAAGTGATTGCTCATATTATGTCACACTTTACACCAACACCTCAGAGGACAGAGCAGTACCCTAAATTGTAAAATTGACCTGCAAACTCATGAAGTCTGAGAAGATATGCCTGTAGTCCCCTCTCATTTAATTTAACACACCTTCAGGTCCTCAAAGATTGTACAGAGACAATTTAATGTTCATCTAGAACCTAACAAACAGTCATCTCTGATCAAGGCCAGTATTACAGGGTGGTGTTAGATAGCAGATACTGTATGAGATGTTTCATCCATCTTCACTGAGGATGCATTTGTCATTGTCTCCAAGATATATATTTTTAATGCTAGCTTGTTCCTTTTCTGTTTTCATTTCTTAAAATCATTTTCAAAAAAGGTTGCTGAACATGTAAGAAATGCTAGAGTATTTCTCTAGAGTCACTGAAACTCAGTGTAATATCATAAGTGGTATTAGTGATCTAGGATTTTTTTCCATCCTAGGGTCAAGATGCTGTTTTGGTGTCTGTTTTACTTAGCACAGAAGGACAGAGATTTTTTTTTTTCTGTCCTTTAATAATAAAATTTATAGGCTCTTATATGGAGGCAAAAAGTCCATGCAATCTAATAATGCAAACCAAAGCAAAGAGAAAGAAAACTAGGAGCATCAGACTCCAAACCAGGAAACACGGGCAAGAAAAAGGGCTAGTGTTGATCTCTTCCTTAATCTCTGTCTCAGTCTGCTGGGCTTTTCTCCATAAGGGATTAGAAGAACCACACTTGGTGCTTTCTTGAGCTCTCACTTAGGAAAATGTCCTTGACTGTCCAACAAACAGCAGCCTTCTGCTGCCTACCTTTACCACAGGGAATGAGCAGGTGTTGCTAGAGCTCTCCCCACCTCGCTAGCACTAAGAGCAATGTGATTCTGGCTGTGAGCAGAGGAGACTGAGGCTCACATGGTTCCAAATTGTTACTGCTAGTCTTGCTAACTACTGCTGGAAGACTGCACTTGTTATACTCAGTCTTACATGAGCAATGACTATATTCCACAGCTCTAATAAGACAAGTGTCAAAAGAGGGCTGTAGAGATGGCTTAGTGGTTAAGGCGCTTGCCTGCAAATCCAAAGGACCCAGATTTGATTCCCTTAGGACCCATGCAAAGCAGATGCACAAGGTGGTACATACTCCTGGAGTTTATTTGCAGTATCTGGAGGTCCCGGCATTCCCATTCTGTCTCTCTCTATCTGCCTTTTTCTCTCTCAATAAATAAATAAAAATAAAAAAAATATTTAAAAAATGCCAAAAAGAAAAGAATTCAGCAGGGCAAGGTGGCACACACCTTTGATCCTAGCACTTGGGAGGCAGAGGTAGAAAATTGCTGTCAGTTTGAGGCCAGCCTGGGACTGCAGAGTGAGTTCCAGTCAGCCTGAGCTAGAATGTGACCCTACTCTGGAAATGAAAGAGAAAGAAAGAAAGGAGGGGAAGGAAGAAGGAAAGCGGAGTTTATTGCTCACACTACGTAAAACAACAAATATTTTCCCTTTTCTAAAGGGTAGGTATTCAGGTTTTCTCTCCTAGAATGAGATGTGAGGACTTAGAAGCAGGATGATGAAGACTAATTCTTTACTGTGTTTCACTTTATACCTCTTGTTTTTTTTTTTTCTGGCATGAATTATGTAATAAAAATTAATAAAAAGAGTTAAAAGAGTTTGTAGAGCAGAGTAAGGCTCAGAGTAATGCATTGATATGTTTGTTTTTGTTGTTATGAGTAATTTTTACTGAGTCAATTTAGTTTAACAAATACCTTCTCTGCTGAGCATCAGGCTTGGCCCAGTGTGATTTGCAAAGAAGAACCTGCCTTTAAGGAGTGTCGTGTCCTGGGCCAGGTTAATAGGCCATCCCATAGTTCAAAGCCTCCTTCTGTTGCCCCAGTGTCTTATCTAGTACTCAAGGCTTAATTCCTTCAATGCAAGCAGCTTTTCTTCTTGTATACAAATGTAGTTGTCATGGGGAAAGCTGTGTTCTTTCCTACCTCCACTCAGCAAGCAGTGTCTTCTCTGTGTGGGACCATTGGTAGATTGCTGCTGGCATCAAGTGCAGTTTCTGTCCTTTATGGGAGTTCATATCTACTTGGCATATAAATCCAGTTTGGCACTTCCTGTATCCCTCTCTCCTTTTTTTTCTTTTTAACTCTTTCTTTTATTTTCTTTTAATATTTTATCTAAGGCCGGAGATATGGCTTAGAGCTTAAGACACTTGCCTACAAAGGCAAAGGACCTAGGTTTGATTTCCCAGGACCCATGTAAACCAGATGCACAAGGTGGTAAATGCATCTGGAGTTCATTTGTAGTGGCTGGAGGCCCTGGTGTGCCATTCTCTCATTTTCTGTCTCTTATTCCCTCTCTCTTATTCTCTCTTTCTTTCTCTCCCTCCCTCTTTCTCTCTCTTACATAAATAAAAATAAATATTTTTTTAAAAAAATATTTATTTGCAAGGAGAGAAAGAGAGAGGGTCAAGCAGACAGAAAGAGAGGGAGAATATGGGTACACCAGGCCTCTAGCTATTGCAAACGAACTCCAGATGCATGTACCACTTTGTGCATTTGGCTTATGTGGATACTGGGAAATTGAACCCTGGTCGTTAGGCATTGCAAGCAAGTGCCTTAACCATTTAGCCATCTCGTTAGCCCTCGTGTTTCTTGGAATATCTGATAAAGAAGATATTAGATGACTATATTGTTTAAAACAATTGTGGCCAGAGATGATGTCTGTTAGGTCAACTCTTAACTCAGCAGAGAATGTTCCTAAAGGGTTAATACAATACTTAAGTAGGAATATTTCAAATATGTATGGTGTCTTTGATGAAATCATTTCTTGATGTACACATGAGTTATGTGTGGGATAAATATATGAAGTCTAAATCGAACAAGGGAGCTGCATAAAGTTCTATCCATGCCTCAAATGAAACCTTTGCATAAGCATGGGGTGGATTAAGCAATGTGATTTGTTAAAAAGTGCTTTTGTGAGAATATTTGATGGAGAAAAACCCTAAAAGTGTGGAGAGCTGTGATGCGCCGCGCCCTAAAGATGGAGTCGGCTTCCGCCTTCCGCTAGCCTGATAGCGAGCGCTCTCTGGGATAAACAAGTCCTTATTTGGCTGAGGCTGCTTAACTAATTCTGCTTCCTTAATTGTGGACCTATCTGCATGGGCCACGTGGCTCGCTAGGGTTGGCTAGTGCAGGACTACTTAGCTTGTGGGTCGGCTCTCCCGGGATCAGAAGATTGTTCAAGGTTCTTGAATAAACTGCTTAAAGAAGAAAAAAAAAAAAAAAGTGCTTTTGCATGGAAGTAGATGACAGGAGATTTTCCATTACTTGCAAAAAAATAAAAACAGAAACAAGAATTATTTAATTCTCATAGAGCTAGGAGGAACTTAAAATATAACAGCAAACTAGCATCCAGGGAAAGAAAACCTATGTAGAAAAATGCTGATTTGAAAAACAGAGCTATTAGATGGAGAAGGTGTGCTTCCTGCAAAGTAAACAGTGCTTAAAGTTCTCATTTATTTGTTTGATTAAGATGTCTTTTTGTAATCTTGGTGAAAAAAAAAATAAACATAGGCAGAAAAATTATTCAATACTAAAATGTCCCTTAGGTTATGATGGTTTACTTATATTTTTCACCATTTCTTCATCTCTTTGAAAGAAACCATTGACATGAAAATGAAAAGGGAGAATCCAAGTGTTTACAAGTTGACATTGTTAGTGTGATACATATGTTATTGTCATGGTTCCTACATTATTAATGTCACTTGTGGGGGGCAGTTCTAAAATATTTTCTCATTGACTTTACTATAAAACTTACCATTGAAGTGCTATCTTTTGCCTTCCTTAGCTGTGGACTGAAATAAAGTCATAATTCTAGTCTTGAGCAAGGTTAGCCCTTATATGGCAGGATAGACAAATTGAATCTCAAAAGATTTAATCTTCACTGCCTTTTGCTTCTTGTAGCCATGCTTTCCCAAAAGCAAATATAAAGCTTTTGGAGCTTGAATTGTTTTATGTTGTATATTTATCTTTTTTAAAAAATAGATTTAATAGTCTGTAAGTTCAACCTCAAACACTAAGCCACTACATTTTGGAGATGGGATCTGATTGGAGCTATTCAGCTTTGTATTGCCAGCGATGGTATCAGAGGAGCTACAAGAGGCATTTCTCTAAATGGTCTTATAAATCTCACCAATGTGAAGCCAGCGCTCTGACTTGTATTCTAAGAAATGGGAGCCTTATTTGAATGAAGGGGCTGTTGTGATGTCAGGTTAATATTAGACCATGGTCACTTAACCCCGTGACTCTTTAGTCTACATGAACTCCCCAGTGAAAATGCACTTGGTTATGTTCATCTTACTTTCCTACTGACCAAAATTCGTATCACCAAGTCCCTGCTTATTGTTGCAGTTTCCTCCTTGTTGCTGGAACAAAACACCTGACAAAAAGCAGCTGACGGGAAGAAAGGGTTTATTTCAGTTTATGTGTTCAGGTAGGGCAAATATGAGGTGCTACTGGCAAGGGGAACTGGACTATTAAACCCCTGAGCCCATTCCCAGGAACACGTCTCCTCCAGCAAGAGTCCATCTCCCCTAATTTCCACCAGCTGGGGACCAAGTGTTCAAAACCCATGAGGCTATGGGGTCCAGTTCACATTCAAATGACCACATTTATATTAAAAACAAATCTCTAAATAGGAAATATGAGAAATATGTCTAAGGGACAATAAGAAAAAGAACAAGGGGGTGGTTTGTAAAGTGCTCATCTGGCAAGCATGAGGACCCAAGTTTGATCCCTAGACACCCCTCCCAAAAAGAAAAGATGTCACCTTGGCAGGATGACATGTGCTTGTAAGTTATTGGGGAACTGGAGACAGGCAGATCACTAGGGCTCACTGGACAGTCCAGCCTGCTTGGTGATCCAGGTCAATAAGAGACCCTGTCTCAAAACGGGGTTGATGCTGCTTCTGAGGAATGACACCCAATGTTGTCCCCTGGCTTCTCCATGCACATGCACATATGTGAAGGTGCATGGATGCATGTGTCAACATAAATACACATATGAATACTTCTGTACTTATATAAGCAAAAGGAAACAAGGAGATACAGAACAGAGTAAGAATATAAAATTATTTTAATAGTAAAATAGTACTATAATATTGGTCAAGCCTGACCTCCCCATTAGATGGGCACCTAGCAATCTGACATCTGCCACATGAGGTGTCAGCCTTGTGAATGAAGAGAATACCTGTTTCCAGTTGGTGTATGTGTTCTGTTGAATTCAAAACTGGGACTTCCTAGAGGAAAATGATGGAGCCAATGACCTGAAATATTTGTGTGTGTGTGCAAGCACAATAGACTGGCCTTTTTTAATGCAAGAGAGTAAGAGCTAGTGAGGGAGAGAGAGAGAGAGAGAGAGAGAGAATTGGCATATCAAGTCCTCCAGATACTGCAATTGAACTCCAGATGCATGCACACCCTTGTGCTCATGTGCGACCTTGCATGCTTGTATCACTGTGCATCTGGCTCATGGGGGATCTGAAGAATGGAACATGAGTCCTTAGGCTTCATAGACAAGTGCCTTAACCACTAAGCCATCGCTCCAGCCTAGTGACCTGAAAATTTTGTTGTTCAGACTGGAGGGATTTTCACCCAAGGAGCCTCCAACAGATCTTCACAGTCTTCCCTGGGTTTCACTGGTTCTTTCAAGGATTTTCTGGACTGGTTATGGTGGTTTGAATGTGAATGTACGTCCCCCATAGCCTTGGATACTTTTGATTAAGGTTAAGTTTCCTGCTAAAGTCTCCAGCAACTTTCTGGAGGAGGTGTCACTGGGGTTGGGGCTTTGATTGCAGCCCCCAAAGTGTGGAGAGAGCACTTCTGGCTGTTTGTGTTTGTGATGCTGCTTACATCTGTGAAAGGGAGCCAGCTTCTAGCATGGATGGAACTTCCGCTGCATCTGTAAACTTGAAATAAAGCCTTTCCTGGGGCTGGGGAAATGGCTTAGTGGTTAAGCGCTTGCCTGTGAAGCCTAAGGACCGTGGTTTGAGGCTTGATTCCCCAGGACCCACGTTAGCCAGATGCACAAGGGTGCCCATACGTCTGGAGTTGGTTTTCAGCGGCTGGAGGTCATGGCACGCCCATTCTCTCTCTCTCTCTCTTCCTCTTTCTCTCTCTGTCGCTCTCAAATAAATAAAATAAACAGCAAAAAACAAAATTTAAACAAAATCCTTTCCTCCCAGCAACTGTTGCTTTCCAGCATTGTGGAGCTGACTGCAACCTCAGTGATTCTCGGACTTTAATTTGCCTACAAATCACCTGGAAATCTTGTTCAATGCTCGTTCCAGTTTGGAAGAACAGGTCATCATTTTCAACAGGGTCTCATGGATCTAGATGACTAATCAGATCCCAAGTGGTCCTGAAGCTGCTGATAGGTGAGCCACCCACATACTGCAAGTCATGGCCAGGAAGCAGTTCTCTGACTGTGGTCCCCAAAATCAGCACTGAAATTGCCCCCGGGGACTTGTCAGAAATATAGATTCTCATGCCTCATCCTAGAACTACTCCATCAAAAGTGGTAAGTAAAGGACCCAAGAGTCTCTCTCTTAATTTCCTCCTCTCACCCTATACTGGGTATGAAATCTGGTGCTTTGTACATGCCAGGCAAGTTTTCTACCCCCAAGCCACAGCCCAACCCCCACAGTATCAGAAACACCCCAAGATTTTGAACAAATCTGTATAGCACACCAAGCTGGGACGTTGTGTCAGTGTTTGAGAAGTGAAGACAGAAATAATCATCATCTCCATCTTACCAATGAGGAGAAACAGGACAGGGAAAGGGGTTAGCCTCAGGTGAGCCTTTTGTGAGCAGTGGGGCAAGGACTGAAATCTTGGACCTGCTACCCCCAAGAACAAGCTGTTTTTTTTTATTTTTATTTTTTTTTATTTCCTGCTCTTCCCCTACCCTGTCTCTTGAAGGCATTTGCAGGACAGGAACCGAAAGACTGATACTGTTTGTATTGCTCTGCCTATAGTCTGGGCTGAAAAGCCCATCGATCTAGTTTCCTTCAAGAGAACTCTATCCTGCGAGGTACTTCACCCTACTTGGCATCTCTCCCAATCAGTCACCAAGTATACACTTAATTTCTTTTTAAAAGCCACCTGGTTTTATTTTCTTTTTCTTTTTTTTTGTTTGTGCATATGCGTTTTTGTTAAGTGGGAGAAAGATGTGTAATCTATCTCATGCATAATTTGTTTAAGACAAGTCATTAAAAATGTACTAAAGTTTAATACACTAGATATGCTCCTGCCAGAGTTTGTTTCCCCACGTAAATGATTTTGAAAGTTTTAAAAATAGTTTTTAAGATTTTATGGCATGCCATTGCTTGCAATTCCTCGCTTTAAAGCTCTAAAATTAACATTTCTTTCCTATCAATTCTGTCTTCTGTTTGCCTGTTATTGATTTTTATTTATTTATTTATTTTTTATTTTTTTACCCACTGCGTGTCTAATGGAAGCAGAGCTAATGGGTCTCTGCTTTGTTTAGTCCCTTGCTTATACAGCAGGCTGGGTTTGATGCGCTCAGCACAGCTCTGGCTGGCTTTGGAGCCCTAGCAGCCCGGGGAGTCCACCCAGCGGTGCCCTCCCTTTCACTCCTGTAGCTTCTGAAGTCATTTTCTCTGCTTCCCTCCTAACACACTGTCAGGGTTCCTTTTTGTTTGTTTCTCTTAGCTGTGCTCTGCCGAGGCAGTCTCCATTTCCTTCAAGGATATCCTTGTGAGTGATCATCACAAAAGATATATATCCTCCTTGAGTGACTGGGAAGATCAAAATAGCTGCCACCTGTGAGGAGCTTTACTCTGATTCATGAAGCAATCACAACTTCTCACTAATCCACCACCGCCATCCGAGAATCCTTGAGGGGCGGGGGCCCAGGGACAGGATGGGGATTGCTGCATTTCCCCCGACCACACCACAAATAACTTGGAGAAAGCACACCTTTCACTTATCTCTTAACAAATGTGTGATGTGTTTATTGAAGTCCCTAGGGGTGGCAAATGAAGAGTTTAAAACGTGAACATTTTCAAAACTTACCAAGACTGTACCTTTTACCAAATTCCAGTGATCTGCACTAATAATAAGCACCTAACAGAGAGAGGGATGTGGAGTTAAAGTCAGGAAGGAGCCGCTCCTCTCCTCAGGAATGAACCACATTGGCATTTGTTCTAGATCTAACTAATTCTCGTGTGGCTAACCACTGAGTTTGGTGTTCATAGGGTTCCATCTCTGTGCCTATGCAAGGGTCACCAACAGAGCAGTAGACCTGGCCTGTCATGCAAATATTAATGAGCAGTGAGATGGCCTGGAGGCAGGAAGCAAGAGAGGAGGAAAAGGACTTGATAAGCCACAAATGGATAATTATTCTCTAAATAATTAAAAGCTGATGCTCTGCTATTGAGGAACACAACTCAAAATAAACACTGACATGACAGAAAGCAGGTGTTTTTTTTTTTTTTTTTTTTTTTTTTCACTTGCAGAATTCTTTTCTGAACTCTCTAGAATTTTCACTTGTGTGGGGAATTCTCTTCTGTCTTGTCCAGAAATGACCAGAAAAACAGCCCTTTCATTTTTTCGTTTTGAATTAAAAATTTTATTATTATTTCTTTGTCTATTTATTGTGGGACTGGGACCCAGTCTAGGGTTTTATACATGTAAGCACTTTACCTTTCTACCCTTTAAAAAGCAAAAAAAGAATTGCTACTTATTTATTTATTTGTGAGAGAGGCAGGTTGAGAATGGGCACACTAGGGCCTTCAGCCCCTGCAAATGAACTCCAGACACAAATGCCACCTTGTGCATTTGGCTTACGTCGGTCCTGGGGAATCAAACCAGGGTCTTTTAGCTTTAGAAGCAAGTGCCTTAACCACTAAGCCATCTCTCCAACCCTCCGCCCTTTTTAAACAAGGTGACTGCAGTCAAGCATATCCTTTCTTGATTTACTTACTTTGGTTTCCTTTTCTTTTTGGAAGTACTGGGAATTGAACCAAGGGCCTCACAATGCTAGACAAGTGCTCTGCCCCTGAGTTACATCCCCAGTAAAATGAAGACTTTCTACCTGGTGATAGAGGCTCTCACTGCACAGTGGGGGGTGACCAGGGCCCCCGGAGGGAGCCTGCTGAGGTGCTCAGAGAGCAGGGTCAAGAACTTGAGCTTGGATTTGATTTGTTGAGCAGCTTTAAACAAGTCACCTTATCACTAGCTCTCTATTTTCTTATCTGTTTAGTCAGGATTATGTTGGCTGCTCACCCAGCAAATATATTTTCAAGATTAATGGAAGACTGCTAGTGTAGTAACTTTGAACTCTTTATGTCAAAATGATACACCATTCTTGTTGCACCATTAAAATTAATAAAGAAATATTGAACACACTTTTATCTAAATGTCCAAAGGCTGTATCTTAAAGATATAAGCATTTGGTTTCAATAGTTACTACAGGGAAGTTTAAGCATAGCTTTGGGCTAGTATTTGCTCTAAGAAGGCCATTGCACACAAGTGTATCTGGAGGATTCTCTCATAATGATGGGACATTAAAAGCGTTTCTCTCCCTCCAGTCTCTCCCTTCTCTCAGGCACCTTCTAGCCCCCTGTGGCTGCCTTTGGCTTCTTAGCTGTCTGAGGCCATGGTGGCTGCTTTTCTGGTTGTGTTCAGTCATCTTTGATGGGCGGGGACAGTCACTTTCATTTTACTCCCTGCAGGTGTTTGAAGAATTAATACAAAACAAGAAATGAATGGCTAAGATGAAAAGATTAAAGAGCTCTGAGCAGGGATGACTAATGTTGTTTTGTCCGAGCTAAAAATAATTTGACCTTGGTGTTGGCTTTACAGAGTTCTTCAAATAAAAAAAAATACATAGCTGCATGTTGTATTACAAATTAATAACAAGATATTGGAGACTGACATTGTAAGCAGATTGACTACAACCCAAATAAGGTGTAAAAGAGTTAAAGGCATTCTTTCCAATAGAGTAGGTGCTATCTAGTACTGACATTTTATTTGCAAAATATCTTGTACTTTCTGGATAGGGGGAAGTGTCTCAGCTTTAGAAAACTTTCCAAAATTAACACTACTCTTTGTAGTAATTAATATCTCAACTGAAAACCACGGCAAAAAGGAAATCTAAAATCAATCAATAACTAATGTATAACCCTTTGCTTATTAATGCCTGCCTTTTCATATTTAAAGTATTTTTCAGCCAGATTTCTTCCAAATGTTGTGTGAACCCCACTAATTATATGTACATACTGAATAAGAAGCCATATTAAATGTTAGCACCAAGGTGCAGCTACTTCAGAGAGTGAATGATACAGGTATTTAAAAGTTCTCCATAATTTGAAAGAGCCTTTCAGGTCAGGAAATGAGGACTGTAACATCTGTTTAAAACTAAGAGAGAATTTTAACTAATTGTTCTGCTTGGACAATAGCCAAAACCCTGGAGTTAGCACACCTGGATAATATCTATATAATGTTCCTAGAGAAATATATTCCGGTAAGGAAGCAAGTAATGAAACTTTTAAAAGACTAATGAGGGGAATGGAAGGGATTTTAGGAAACAAATTTAGAAACTGATGTAGAATCATGCTGCAAACTTCCGAAGACAAACAAGCTTATGCTCAGAAATAAAGGAGACAAGAAACACCAGGAAATCGGTATTGTTCAACAAAAAAGTCTCCAAAGTCCTGTTTATACAAAAAGGCTCTGTAGCTTTAATATTTCAGTTTTATTCATAATGTGACACATTGTTGCCATCCAGTGAGATGGATGTGGATTTACCTTTTATTTCAATTTTGATAAATATTTCAATTCTCCTAAAAACCAGGGAGAGTACATTATGTTGGGAATGAGTCATGGTTATGGAAGACAAGGGAGAAATGGAAATGTGAGGTTGTAGAACTGAAGTAGGAAAAATGACAGTCCTTAGAAAATGTGTTTAGAAGCCCTTAGGCATTCATGTTGCTCAGTTTAAAAAGGAAAGGAAAGGAAAGTGGCTGAAATATTTAAATGTAATTTCCTGAGGGACTGGATTTCAAAAACCTTCTGTTTTCTAGGACTGAAGAAATAGCTCAGTAGGAAAAGTGTCCACCACCCATGCATGAGTGGCCATCTCCAGCACCTATGTGAGAACTGGATGTGTCAGTGTGCGCCCTTCTTCCCATTGTGGGGGACCCCAGCAACAAGGATTGCTGGAACTGTCAGACTAGCTAGTGTCATCCAGTTGGTCATCTCCAGGCAGAGAGAGAGAGACGGAGAGGGAGAGGGAGAGGGAGAAGGAGAGAGAGAGAGAGAGAGATACACTATCTAAAATGATAAGGTGGGGCTGGAGGGATGGTTGAGCAGTTAAGGAGCCGATCTGCATTTGATTCCCCTGTACCCATGTAAAGCCAGATACACAAGGTGGCACATATGTCTGGAGTTCATTTGCAAAGGCTAGAGGCTGTAGCATAACTGTTCTCTCCCTCCCTCCCTGTCTTTCTTTTCCTCTCTCTCTCTCAAATAAGTGGATAAATAAATAATGTATTTTAAAAAGTAAGGTGGAGAATGATTGAGGAACATGCTGATATGTACTCTGGACTCTACCTACGTGCCCACATGTGGGACTCTACCTACGGGCCCACATGCCCACACATGTGCACAGGTACCCTACATATGTCCATGCTCTTACACATATGAACATGCACATATAGTGCACTCACACACTTGGGAAAAATTCCACTTTTGGGCTGCAGAGATGGCTTAGTGGTTAAGGCACTTGCCTGTGAAGCCTAAGGACACAGGTTCGATTCCCCAAGACTCACATCAACCAGATGCGCAAGGTGATGCATGTGTCTGGAGTGAGTTTGCAGTGGCTTGGGGCCCTGGTGCACCCATTCTCTCCCTCTTTCCCTTTCCCTATGTGCCTTTTCTGTCTCTCCAATAAATAACTAAAATATTTTAAAAAATTCCATTTTTGCAGCGTGGTAATGACTGCACAAATGAGTTTTTCCAGTGGTTTTGCGCGGTAGAGAAGTATAGGTGTAATTTTAAGAGTGATAGGTGTTGCAGACTGACTCACATTGCTAGGTGAACTTCCAAAGCAGACATAGTTTATGGGAGGAAGGGATTTTATTGATGCTTCTAGGCCCAGGGGAGGAACTTTAGAGGCAGGAGAAGCTGGTCCACTTTCCTGGTCCTCACAGGGAGGAAAGGAACATCACCAGCAGCAGTACTAGAAGGCGCCCTTCAGGGGCCCTGGGCGCAACTCCAGCTACATGGCTGGAGAGCTAAATTACAAGCTTTAATAAACTCCTAACTCTACAGTCATTCAAACTACCCCAATGGCTTTCTATAAAGACCATCTCCAATTCTATCGTTTCATTCTTATTTCATTCAGTGCCCTGTCAGACTGGATATCTTAAGTTCATATTGAAAACGTGAGGGCTGAACCATAGTCTTGGTATACGACCACAAATTACAAAGGAAGACACATACTAGGAAGGCTAAACTGTGTACCACCTTTCTCGCCACTGAAAGTATAATGTAGAGGAAACATAGTATTAATGAGGTACAGTATTGCCCAGGGAGAAGCACTAACACTAACTTGCCAATGGATGTATAAGAAGGCCAAATTGTAGAATTATTGACCAATACCGATTGGAGTTTAGAAACTAGCCTGAAATTTTAGATAGCTAAAGATTAATTAAAAGTAATATCTAAGGCTAAAGAGATAGCTTAGAGGTTAAGGTGCTTGCCTGTGAAACCTAAGGACCCTGGTTCAATTACCCAGTACCCATGTAAGCCAGATGCGCAAGGTGGCACATATATCTGTAGTTCATTTGTAGTGGCTGGAGGCCCTGGTGCACCCATTCTCTCATTCTCTCTCTATCTCTCTGTCTCTGCCTCTCTCTCTCTCAAGTAAATAAATAAAATATTTTAAAAGTAATATCTCATGGGTTTAAAGATGAAAGATTCAGGTAATTTTAAGTAGTAGCTACAATTAGTTTAATCTCAACCAAAATGTTGAAATAAACATTAAGGGGAAAATTTACTAATCAATCTCTTTAGAATAGCAGAAGGATGAGCCATAAGTATTTTTAAAAGAATAAATAATGATAAGAAAATCTAATTACTTTCTTGATAGAATTCTGGAAGATTAAGTCAATGAAATTGCTATATTATACTTTGATTTTGGTTTTAGAGATCATGAAATTATATTTGCAAATTTTATGCAAATTTACTAAGAGATTAATGTTGTCATGTTCTGTAGACCCAGGACAAAAAAAATGCTGTTAACATCACTGGGTAAAAAATGTACAAAGAGATTCCAAGGTCATGGATTCTGAGCCTAGAATAGCTGCATGATTTCATTCTCTCTCTGCCTGCTATGGAACATCCCAGGGCCCAAATGTCTAGGCAGCTTTGCACTTCCTACTAAAGCCTCACTCCCCCTACTAGACACAATTCTCTTTTTTATAGCCACCTTCCTCACCCTTTGTTGTATGCACATATCCTAACAATGCTTCTGACTGATCACCAGCACAGCCCAAAGAACTCAGCAAACCTGCTGACAGAGGTGTGTATGGGATCATCAGTACAGGACTTATTATTTCTATGAATAATTCTATCCCTTATTGCTTAGTGGGGGGCATTCTTTGAGGTGTTTGAGATATATTAGTGAACAAAATTGAAGGTATCTTTTCTCTGGTGATTACAGGCAAATAATCTAAATAATCTAAAGTACACATCATGTTAGAAGGCAATATGTGCTACAGAGCCAAGAAAAATCAGAGCTGAGTATACAAGGAGGAGTGCAATTTTTAATAGGGTGATCAGGGAAGGTCTATTTGGAAAGGTGACATTATTACAAACATTTCAAGGCCACGTGTGACAGAAATGTCTGGGAGAAAAGTGACCCAGGCAGAGGAAACAGCATGGAGGTCTTAAGAAGGGAGAGTGGATCTGGGAGCTCCCTTGAAGATGACAGCATAGAGAAGAGTGGTGATCAATACATGCTAAGTCTTTCTGGCCATTTTAAGCATTTTATCTCTTACCCTGTCAGGGGGAGTCATTGGGTAGTTTTGATTAGAGGTGTGAAATGACATTATTTAAAGGATAATTCTAGTGATTGTTGAAAATAGACTGTGTGGTTAAAGATAGACACAGCGTGACCTTTTAGGAGGCTGTTATAGTGAAACAAAGTCAATTTCATAGAATATTTTAGGAGCTACAACCATGAATTTTATAGCCTAAAATTACACAAATGCAAATATTTTCACTACAGTATACCTTTAAAGTAGCATTATTTCCACTAACTTATAGAAGCAATATTTGATCCAAGACCATAAATCAATTACATGATGTAATTAGTGTGATGATATATCTATGCAATTCTTCATAGCTTTCTTTGCATATTTACAGGAAAGGTCTTATTCAGACCATACAAAGACCCTGTGAGGTTGGAGGGACACTTAACATCATCTTACCACAGATAATGGTAGGTCATTCAGTGAGGTAGTGGCAACCCAGGCTCTCTTACTCAAAGCCTAACACTCTATCTACTCTATCACAAATCTCTAGAATTTGTTACAACAGGACATGGCCTCCATTAAAATTACTGTTAATGACCTACAAATGAAGGGAATTTTCAGAAGATATTAAGTGGGAGGGGAAGGGATAGTGCATGGGCAACTAATGAGAGAGAAATGATAAAAATCAATCCTGATACTTTGCTACTTTATCTCTTGACCCTTTACTTTCACCTAAAAGTCACTTATTCAAGTACTCCTGGAAACTGGAGCTCATTCAAGGTCAAAACTTATGGTGGTGTGGCTACTAGCCAAGGCTAACTTTCTGTCAAAATCATCTTTAAAAGAGGGGAGGCAGAAGTTGCCTTTGAGGTCAGAAATAAAAGTATTTCAAAAACCTTGGGTCAAATGTGCCTCTTAAAATATTAAATGATGTGAGATTTGTCAGAAATTAGTAAGGTCTGTGAAACTCCATTTAAGAAGTTAAACTACCATAGATCACCATGCTTGCCAGCTTTTAAACTTAAAAACTCTTTTTTCAAATCAGGTTGAAAAACAGTAAAATTGCTACTTTAGATTTCACTGCCACTGACTGTCTATTCCCTACCCCACTTCTATCCCAAAGTCTCTGAGCAGCCTGTGCTGGATGAACATGGTCTATTTCAGGATGCCTGATTTCAAACTCCCCCAGTGAGACTTTGAGCCAGGATTTGCAGTTTGATTTTTATCTCTGGTATTTCAGTATCATCACACCATGACGGATGACCAGTCTGAGCAGCCATATACCCTTGGTCAACCAGTAGGTCCACCTATTTGACTCAGCTCTGGTTGTAGAGAACTTAGTATTCCTCCATACTTCCTTTGTGTGACAGAGAAAGTCAAAATGAAACAAAAAACAAACAAAAAAAAAGAACCCTAAGTGAGGGAAGTTAGGGGTCTAAATAGCAGCAACTCTCCATGAATGAAGTAGCAAAATCAAGCTAGACTGAGTAAAAATCATATTTATTTCATCTCAGGGATTGGAGTGGGTGCTGTCACATCATTTATTTGATTTCTTCTTGATGTAAAAATGTGTTTATACTTAATAATACAGAAACTGAGTTTCAGAGAGATTGAGTAACTTTCTTAAAGAAGTTTCCAACTAAAGATTGACCTCAACTCCCACAGGATGCCCCACCTGACCCCATATTTCCTCTCAAAATTCATCTAACCCTGCACTTTATACATAAGCCTGAGCTGTATTTTTGCGGCACCTCTTATATGTTAATAGGGACATGCCTGACTTTGGATGTCTATAGATGCCATGTCTATACATAGTGTAGTCAGAATAAATTCAGCCACTCTTTGGGAAAATATTGATTAGGCAGAGAAAAGTAAATTTGGTAATAATAGCTGACTTTGGTTAGCTGAGATAGATAAATATACATCCTAGAGCTGAATATTATTCAAGACACTCACCCCACATAAGTATTTTTTTTTGTACAAAACTGAAGATGCCACAGTCTTCCAAGAGTGATGACATAGCTAAAAGTCGAAATTCAATTTTAGAGAACTATTACTTTCAGTATCTAATTAGTTTAATTATACTTACCAAGATGTAATACTAGCAAAACAGGAGAAAGCCAGAAGAAAAGTAAAAAAGATTATGCATTGAAGTGAAATATTGATGATTATTTCTGAAAGGAATGCTGACAGACTATAGCAAAAATCTGATTAGAAGATTAATGTCAGATATATTAGCCAGAGATGATCTCTCCATATCAATTTAAATTACATCACTCAACCCTCCAAGCCTGGGTGTTCTTTCAGTGATAATGACCTAGGTTCAGAGCAATACCTGACATTCCACTCCATCTCCTCCTCACTGTCCTCAGGAAGACACTGTGAGCTCTATTCATCTTTCCATCCCTAAGGTCCAAATGATGCTGTCTCAAGATCATTATGCTCTCTTCAAATTAAAAAGATAAAGACAATTTTTTCCCATTGACAAAAAATATATCCTGATATGTGTCATTTGAATTGTTTTGGAAAAGCACTATCACTTTTTGATATTAGTCTCCAAGCTTAATAAGATTATGTTATGCAGAAGTTAAAGTGAATTTCTGTGGATTATTATAACAAAATTCATTTTCCAATTTATTTCCTTCTGTTTAATATTTAAGATCAGTTTCTTAAATGAGTGAAATTCTACTTGTCCACAAACTATCATGTGGAGAAAACCTTTCTTAGGCCTCTATGTTAAAATTTGAAATAACCAGGGTGAAAAACATAAAATAGTGATGAGACAATTTTATCTTATGCCTGTCTTCTTCCCTTCCTCATCTCTTGTCTTTTCCTTCTGCTTCATTTCTCTTCCACCCCCCTTTTTTTTTTCTATTTATTAACCTCATTGGTGAAAGAAAAGCAGAAAAGGGCTTAGGAGAAGAAAGATGCAATAATCTTGAGATCATTTAGCAGAATAAACGGGTCCCTTAGCACTTCGGGGTAAAAAGACACCAGCACTGGTAAGCACTGTGGTGATGCACCCAGACGCCAAGATGGTGCCCTGTCTTGTGTCAACTGTGTGATTCTTTTGAGAAATGTGCACTGCTCATGATTCTAAATAAGGATTTCATCTAGGTGCAAGTTAGTGCTGCTCATTGTTTTTATAAATTATTTCTGCATAAGAAAGGGTTGTCTTTCATTGTTCAGTTAAACACCGTGTTCTGCAAATCAGTTTCTTTATATGTGACACGTTGGGGCTGGATAGGTGATGTCTAAATATTTTACAGTTCTGAAGCACCATGAGGACTGGAGAGGTAGCTTAGTGGTTAAGGCACTTGCCTGCAAAGCTTAAGGGCCCTGGTTCGATTCCCTAGTATCCACATAAGCACAAGGGGATGCATGCATCTGGAGTGACATACCCATTCTCTTTGCCTGTCCCCCTCTCTTTCTCTGAATAAATAAATGAGATATTTTAAAATACCATGACAAAACTTCTCATGAAACATCAGATTTAGTGTCTGGACGTGCTGGCTTTATATATTTATATACCATAAATGCATCATTCAACTCATGCAGCCATTATGTTTAAACACAAACGTAAGAGTTTCTGAACTTGTTTCCCCAGAAATTACATCAAATTAGATCTTGCAATTCCCAGAAGATTAAGAGCCAACTGCCATGAGGACAGTTAATAATCATGTTGATAAACAATAATGAGCTTGAACTCTGCCTATGGAGAACTAGGGCCACATTTTCCTCTATTGAAGGTTGCTCAGGAAGGAGTACCATTTGGCGGGTTGTAGAGGTCATTCAGTGGGTAAGGGCACCTGTTATCCAAGCTTGAGTGTGATTCCCAGCACACATGTAAAAAGCCTGGCAGGCTTGGAACATCAGGGCTGAAGGGGTAAGGGATAGGTGGATCATAGGGATTTTTGCTTAGCCGATGTACCTGAGAAAATGGGGAGTTCTAATTCAGCGAGAGGCTGTGTTATAGGGAAATAAACAGAAGAATGGTTGAGGCAAGGAAAACACCCGGCATCTTTCTCTGTTCTTCACCCACATACATGGATGCAGTGAACACCTCTGCATACAAAAGTACGTACATCACATGCGTACCCTACATACAATGCTCATACAGCAAAAAGAAGTATCAGTTTAACTTATTAATAACGTGTCCTTATCAGGTTTTGGATACAGGGCCATTGTGCATGTACCAATGGGAAGCCAACAGGGGAAAAAATTCCTAATAGAGAAGGGGAAGAATGTGTCAGAAGACATTCAAGAGACTGTTTTCTTTATATTTTATAGTATGTTTGTAAAGTTTTTAAAACTATTAAGTAAATAGCACTGGTAATAGGACCTAACCTTACCTGTTTTAACTAAAGGCTTGCTACATTTTCTAAAGGTTTCAAATTTAGCAAGCCCTTTTAATTTCCTCGCTAGTTATTAAGCACATGCATCCATGGAAGGGTATTTATTTTTTGTGCACTTGGACTAATTCATCAAATTTTGTCTTACAAGTCCCCTTTTCAAACCTGACTTGTGTGTTCATTTTCCTCAATACAAATGAAGTATTTTCACTTAGAAACTGAAACATAATATTTTCCCAAGAAATTAATTCCTCATCTAGAATGTCCCACTCTA
This sequence comes from Jaculus jaculus, assembly GCF_020740685.1. NCBI lineage: Eukaryota > Metazoa > Chordata > Mammalia > Rodentia > Dipodidae > Jaculus > Jaculus jaculus. The sequence goes on from NC_059104.1 coordinate 38,146,407, forward strand.
AACAAACTGTCATTTTAATTAGGAACCTGAAATTCAGTAACATGAATGTTCCCTTACAATAGTGCAGTTTACATTTATTAGGTGTGTCACTGAATTTTTCTATTTAATTTTAGGTTAATGAGATAAATACTTTAATATAGATCTCTTTTCATATCCTACTATTCTGTGAATGAACAGGGCAACAATCCAAAATCTGAGCTTAGTTTCTATCTCTTCTGTAGCACCAAAAGCCTGGAATTACTTAGCAGACTGTCTGTCCCATTTTGAGAACAAAGAAATTGTCTCTTGGTTATCACAGAGATGTGATGCAGAACTCTTGTAACACAAATGCAGTGTCATCTCTGGCGATAGGATCCTTCACCATGAAACCCAGGAAGAGGTTGCAAAATGGGTGCAGTGATCTCTTTTGGAACCGATGAATAGGTGCCCCTCACTAGGACACAAGGGCACAATGAAACGAAACCTTTGCAGCTTCCAACAGTTCAGAAAACTCCACTTTGACATTTCATTTTACCTCAGCAAACAGCTGCAATGAAAAATCGCCCAGACACATTACAGTATATGCCCTTATGCATGATATTTTGTATCAGATATATCAGTCACATTGTAGAGGACTTAGATCAACTTAAAAAAATAAAACCCAATAGAATGATTACAGCCGCTGCCTAGAATGACAAGTATTATCAACAAAAATTAATCAGGCGCATCTTTTAGTGAACTCAATTAATAATGTGCAACAACAGGGTCTCTTTTCTTAAGATGAAAATTAATTAGTGGAGGGAAGGTCACTTGGAGATGCTGACATCACTCATCAGAATGCTCTGGCAGCTCTAATTATTTGTCTTCCAGGCTTGGGTGATCAGAAATTATTGCAATACCTGAGCAACATTTTGAAAAAGCTTTGTGCATGGCTCTTTTAATTAGACCTGGTATTTGATTAATGCAGTGGAAGCGTTTAGATCAGCCTCTTATCATTGAGTGACTTAGAAGTTTTAAGGAATTATACTGTGCAAGACAGGGTCACTGAAGAGGTTTTGAATCTATACATTTTTATTATTAAAAGAGTTATAATGTTAAATTTGATTTATCTTTCTCTTTCAAGCACTTCATTCATTGCCAGGCATGATAATGTATGAGATTGGATTTTATTAATTCATAGTTTAAGTTTTTACCTCTCAACTACAAGAAGTTGCTTAGGGTTTTGGAATTAAACATTTAATTTGGCAATGGTTTAGAACTTAGTGTAGGAAAACACCTACAAATGAATATAATCACCATGTCAAAATTCCGTATTAAACATTCATTAGGTTCTTTTCTGTATGGGCATTGCAGGCTCATAATGTTATCATAGAGAGATTCTACTTCGGGAAAAATAGGCCAGGAAAAATATTGCACAATTATCAATGTTGAGGTAAATGTACATATGCTATGAGTTGGATAACTAAATTTCCAAGTTTCAAGGGCTAAAAAAATTACATGATAAAGCTTCTCTATATTAATTATACAATAAACATAATCTGTATTTTAATGCAATTGTCCGTATTGTTTATAGCAGTAGTATATTTTAAGCAAATTTCTCATATTGTGTTAAGTATTGGTTGTGTTTTCAAAGACCACAAGACAAAGAGGATTGAGTGTGATTTGCATAATGGCATTTTTCTCTACAGGAAGACGCATTCAATTTTTCACAACTAGGGTCTCTAAAACATTCTAACCTTATATCTGACTTACTGGGAATAAGTATTCACTTACTTGGACTTACTCATCTCACTCTCTCCCTGCTCGATAGGATGGGGCATTTGGGCTCAGCTCCTCTATGGAAAAAGTGCGAGGATTCGTATGCAGATTCATCACTACCTAGAGATCTCAGGTTTAGATGACCAAGGTGAAGTCCTCCCCTTCTCTACTCACCCATGGGAGGCATCCTTGTATAATGGCTGTACCAAAGAGAAAGCACCCTGAACTACATTTTCAGGACTCATGGAACAATGGAATGCTTTCTGTTACACTCTGGGTAACTGTGACATATCTATATTTATGTTTTGGTTTTTCGAGGTAGTGTCTTGTTCTATCACAGGCTGACATGGAATTCACTATGTAGTCTCAGGGTGGCCTCGAACAGCGATCCTCCTACCTCTGCCTCCCAAATGCTGGGATTAAAGGCGTGCGCCATCACGCCCGGCTTGTGTGTGTTATATTTACCTGCTGAGTGTTTCCTTACATCATTCTTCTTGTAACCTCATACAAGTTCTCTGTATGCAAGTGATTTCTATGTGAGTGATTTCTTTGGATGTTTGGCTCCAAAGGAAATTGAATACAGGAAGCAAAAGTATTGGCCCCAATCCATTCTACCTACCACTTTACTGACACCCCCAAATAAAAAAAGCCTTCCTACCACATGAAAGAACTATAAAGTAGCAAGTTCTTAAGGGAGTGGTAGAGCAATAATTAATAAAGAAGGAACACATGGCTGATTGAACTCAAATTTTGCTTGGAAATTTTGCTTGGAAATTTTGTTTGCCATTTGCTCACAAATCTTTGTACACACACACAATCTATTTTTAAGATTAGAATTTATTTATTTACAATTATCAACCCAGTCAGAATAGCAGCATGGGTTAGTAAAAACAGGCTGACTTTATATCAAAGAAGCCTGGGGCAAAATTATTTATTTGCTGGAAAGAGAGAGAGAGGGAGAGGGAGAGGGAGAGGGAGAGGGAGAGGGAGAGGGAGAGGGAGAGGGAGAGGGAGAGGGCGAGAGGGCGAGAGGGCGAGAGGGAGAGGGAGAGAGAGAGGGAGAGGGAGAGGGAGACAGCATGAGCATGAGAGGGCATGTAGCCACTGCAAAGGAACCTCCAAATGCATCCACCACCATTTACATCTGGTTTATGTGGATTCTGGGGAATGGAACCTGGGTCCTTATGCTTCACAGGCAAGTGCCTTAACTGCTAAGTCATCTCTCCAGCAAATTTTTAAAATTTTTATTTATTTATTGGTGGGGAGAAAGAGAGAGAGGGACAAAGAGAGACTATGAAAATTAGAATGAGAGGGCCATGGCCTGGTACCACTGCAAACAAACTCCAGACACATGTGTCACTTTGTGCATTGGCTTTATGTGGGTACTGGGGAATTAACCCCAGACCATCAAACTTTGCAAGCTTTGACTGCTGCGCCATCTCCCTAGCCCCTCTCTGAATTCAAGCAATGGCAGCTACCTAATATTTGGCAAAGAGGCCAAAATTGTACACTGGAGAAAAAATAGGATCTTCAACAAATGGGGTAAAATCTCAATTCTCCTGTTTTATATGTGTGCTCATTGGTGAGTTAATCCACCTCTCTGGACCTTAGTGCCTTTACCTGAAACAGACATCATATCCCCAGTCTTCTAGGAGGAGTGGTCAGGCAGAATAAATGAGATAATATAATGAAAATGTTGATCATAGGTACCAAAACGCTGTAGAAGCTGAATAAATGTTAATTCTGGTCACAGTTTTGGCCACTATTTTGGTTATCAGCTATTTGTAAAAGAATCCAAATGCTTTGCATTGTTTTCAGGCCTAGGGACCATCTTTAAGAATTGAAGAAATAAGCCGGGTGTGGTGGCACATGCCTTTTATCCCAGCACTCGGGAGGCAGAGGTAGGAGGATCACCATGAGTTCGAGGCCACCCTGAGACTACGTAGTGAATTCCAGGTCAGCCTGGGCTAGAGTGAGACCCTACCTCAAAAAACCAAAAACCAAAAACAAAACAACAGCAACAACAAAGAAAAGAATTGAAGAAATAAATGTATCATCAAAATCAACTGGTTGATGTTTATATAACTTAAATAGCTAACATGAATAACTTCAAATTATCTATTTTTAGAATTGTCTGGGATATAGTGATGCTGTAGGTACTAATGAAAAATCAAGTTACTTATCCTACACTCACTGGTAAAACATTTGAGATACTTATTTCCACTGATGAATTATGCATGCAAAGGCCAAATGGGGCCCATTGATTTATTTTCCCTCTTTTATGCCTTGATTTTTCAGGCTGTGTGCAAAGCAGTGTATATTTTTTCTGTCCTGCACTCCCACTGACTATATTATACTCATGGGGCTCCTCAAGTGGAGGAGACACGCAGCGATGCTCACGGATGGTAGGTCAGCCTATAAAGTAGTGAGCAGGCATTTGGGAGAAAAGATTTTAAAATTAGTGTCAGATGTGGAATTGTTACGTTGAAGTACAACATATCCACTTAGATGTCAACTCCATTAGCTTTTTTAGTACACCTCTCAAAAACGCATTGTCGAAAAAATTTCAGAATCCGAAAGTTATGATCACTGGGTAGGTATGAAAAATAATGACATTAGATCATTTGTTAAAAATTTAGTGAGTATTTATACAGCATGAACTGTGTGTCAGTTACAACTCAAGGTCATTGCAAGTATTAATAGGGAAGAAAATCCCAAAGTGGAGAAAACCTGTAGTCTCTAGAAGACAAGATAGAACAACAAATGTGACATGGGGCCTCAAAGCATGTATTGGATAGTTTCCTATGTATTTAAAAAATTTAAAAATTATTTTCTTATCTGAGAGAGAGACAGAGAGAGTATGAAAATGGGTATGACAGGGCCTTCAGCCACTGAAAACAAACTCGAGACACATGTACCACTATGTGCATTTGGCTTTAAGTGAGCATAGGGGATTCAAACCCAGGCCATCAGACTTTGAAAGGAATCACTTTTCAACCACTGAGCAATCTCTCCAACCTCTAGTTTCCTATGTTAATTGCTACTACATGGTGACTCTTGCCTAGCCTGAATAAGAAGTAGCAAGTCATTAGTTGCTGAAAAGAGGGCCATCTTCTCTTTAGGGTTTCTTGGCTAGGAGACAGCATTCCTTTGTGAGAAGATGGTTTTGCTATTGGTTGACTGCAGCCAGAGATATTGGTCTGTAAGTTCAGAGGCCTCGGATAACACAGGGGTTGTCTCTGGTACTCCTTGTTCCTGTTCTGAGCCGCTGGAGCATAGCAGCTGGGAGCAGAGTGGGCTACCCTCTGCTTCCCAGGTTCCTGAAGCATGGGCATGAAGAGGCCTGGGGCTTGGATGAGGAGTCTGGGTATGAGGTTGATTCTGCCATGAATCATGTAACTGTAGAACTCTTTAGGGGTACATGACACTCTTCAATTGTGGGGCTCTGTCTCTATTAAATTGTGAGTAGATAACATAGCAACTGTGCTAACTCGTATTAAACATGCTGATCAAACAAGAAATAGTGGAAGATAAGACAACCTTTCCCACACTGACTAAGTATCCTTCCTCTTACTTGTTCTTTTTGCTCAATCCAGAATCGGTTTCCTAATAAAAAAATTCAGGGTCTGTGCCCATCAAGGTACATCAGCTGATAGTCATGTCACCAACACATCTTTAAAGTGAAATGAAAAACTTTTCTTCCACCATTCTTTAGTACTTTCCCTACATTAGAACCTCCGTCTCTTAAAAGTGGCAGGCCTGTTGTGTTAGCCAGCATTTTGATAGTAGGGAGGTGGTATCCTCCTCACACTCCCCAATTGGATGAGAGCAGACCTAACAGAGCTCTTTACCTGGCAGCTGAAAGTTGTGTTTGAGCATTGTCAGACATAGGAAAACACATTTCACTGCGTCTGAATCAAGCAAGCAACCTCTGAATGATAATAGACTTTTCATGCAAAGCTCCAAAGTGAGAATTTCCCAGGTAAATTGTTTAGAGACTTTCATGTGGATTACTTTTCATCAAGTAGGAGAAGCCCTGGCTGGCTGTGGTTTGAAGACATCACTGCCTCAGAAGCTCATCTGGAGTTTGAACTGAGATGGGCTGCCTGAGCTTTGCAACTTGCCAGTGCCAAGATCCTAAAAATGGCACTTAAATAACCCAAAGGCTTGCAGAAGTCACCAATATATTCATCCTGCAAAAATTATTTCTGGTATCCTATACACATTGGTTTGTCTACTGGACGTGAAGTGCCTGGCTATTCAAAAGTCAGCAGTCCCTTCAGAACATCCCATTTTTATTTACTGGCATATGACCTCTATGTTAACAACAATTCTGACGAAGCCCACCGGCTCCCAGGATGATTTCACACACAACTGCCTAACTTGCCCACTCTATTTCAAACATATTATCCAAAGTTGGACAGACTTGAGGCATTTGCAAACTTCAGGTAAAATAGAGTGCTTTTGTAAAGGGTTTATTATCAGTCTCCTGCTGGAATTTCTATTAATTTATAGCATTTGGAACAAATTATAATAAACAAGCCCTTTGCTTCTTAATATCATATATCTTATTGTCTCCATGATCTGATGAGTAACCGATTAAATTAGCACAACCTTTCTGTACGTGGAGACATGGGGCTTTATTGGCAATAGTATATATCATTTCTTAACAAATTCCTCTGTGATTTTTCTTAAGCCTGTTAGTTTGATTCCACCCAATCAATAGAAAATGTTCCTAAGACAAATATTGCTAGTAAATTCTTATTCTTTCTCTAGGACACATCACAGTTTAACTTGTCAGAAATATTTCAATGTGTACACAGTAAAACCAGTCTCTGTCAAAAGCATAGCTGCCAAAGATATCCTCATCAAATGTGTGGAGCTATAGATCAGTGGCATGCATTTGATCACCTTGCCAACTGCTTTCTATCTGAGAAACAAAGAAAACTACACATGTACATTAAAACTGATTAGCATTGTACCCTAAAGCAATTAAATAAATATTAGAAGAAACTCCCACAGCCCTTTGTTTTGCTATAAGGGGCTCAGCTGTGCTCCCTCTAACCCTAACTACATCACTTCAAATTACCAGTAAATTAACAGAGGAACACTTTCAACCTCAGAGCAGATTTGATCCAAATAGTCTTTAAATGCCATTTCTGTTCCTATTAACCTAAAGATCGGCATAACAGATCTTTTCTCGGGGCTGCCCAGCAGTCTCGGGCATTAACAGTGAAGTTGTGACAGCACTTTCCATGATGATTTATGACTCCGTGTTTAACTTGATTACGCCAATGCTGACTCTGAATACTATTTCAATTAGTGCACAGAAGGTCACATCACAAATATTCCTCTATAATCTATTCCTATTAACACTAATACACAGAGTAACCAAATCTTTTCACCCTTGCTGATTCACATCATCCATAGCCCTAACTGGAGGCTTGTTTACCAGTTTACAGTGTTGGACACTTCCGAAATGCTAATTTTCACTCCTTTGAGGATCATTAATAGCTGAGCCATGACATGGGGAATAAAGCATCTCTGAGCTGGCATTTGTGTATTAATAATTATCAAAGTCTCAGGTTTATTAAGCAGGAGGTATGCTTTATAAAATGCCTGTCTGAAGCATTATTTCATGACCAATTACTAAATAAATAGACAAAGGAATTTTTAGGGAAATGAAACAGGCTTACACCTCAAATCGATTTTAGCAACAACTCTTCTCTCATTATTGCTCCACTAATGACTTCAGGGAATTGCACCTGTTTCTACATAACCAACCATAATCCTGTTTTCTTTCTTTATTTTACTTCTTTCCTTCTTCTCTTTTGGACTAATTTCTACATCTACTCATTGGGGAAAACTGAGAATATTGGGTCATCGGGTCTTCCCTTTCTACCTGTAAACTGCTTATTAAACAGTCCCTGTGGTACAGAATTAAGACTACAAAGAGGAGTGGAGTTTTATTGAAAAAAAAAAAAAAAACTTTTCAATTTGTCCAAAGGTTAAAGTGAAACCAACTGCTAAAGACAAAAATCCGCATATCATTTAAACAATTAGTGAGGAATGTTCAAAGGCTTTATGTTCAAAGTGTGCACAATCTGTATTTTAAGTCGTATATAGAGGGAATCTAGACGGAAAGTTAATTAACAATAAACCAAGAGGGCTTCATCACAGCCGTTTAACTATGCACGGAGAGGCTGGCGTCCAGCAGAGAGCATGGTGGGAAGTGGGAGTGGGAAAGCTGGAATGTCACAGTGCTCAGTGGGCCCCCAATGAATGCTTTATTAACAACGATGATGTCAGCCTTGCAAAATATTAAAGGGGCCTCATCTCTGCACCTTTTTCTTTAAAAAAAAAAACAACATTTTAGTGACCCTAAATTCTGTTCTTTTGAAAAGAAGGTATTTGCAGAAGGAAAACAGAAAAAAAAATCTATCAATACTATTGTTTCACAACTCACTTTTGTCAAAACCTTGACAATCTTTCATTTAGGGGTTCCTCGGCAATCAAAATCAGATTGATATTCATCCCAAGCCAGTTTTACTGATTGTTCATGAAATATTTTATGTAAGCCAAGTGCTTATTGGAGCAAGAAACAGCTTTCCTGTTCTTTTCTTAAAGGAAGAGACTGGCTTTGCATGATTATTACGCTTTTGGAAAATCAGAGCAGACAAGGAATTTTATGGAAATATCATTTGACATGGTTTTTAATTATTTTGAGATTTTTTTTCACAATTTTTGTACATGCTACTTCAATTAAGAGTAGATTTAATCACTACTGATCATGTATCATTCTATCCCAGATGTCTCCGTACCCCAATATACTAATTTCTTTTCAGAATTCCCTTCTTCCAGGTGTTTTTCCCCATAGGTTTGCTTCTTGGGTCATCCTTTAGACTCTCACCTCACACTATCTTAGCTAGACAATTAGCTGAAAAGTCACAGAGAACCTAATGCTGACTAACATTAGTATCCATATATTGGTTTAAAAATGAGTCTTTGAGAATATGAAACTCTTCTGGTAAAGTGAGGTGCAGCAGGATTGCACTTGTGGCTAAAGGTGCTCCTAAGTAATTCTTTAAGCACAGCAAAGAGGATACCTATTTAATTTGCAAAACTTTCCCTTTTTGTTTGAATGCTAGGTAACTTATCATCGGTCCTGGCTCACATAGGTGCTCTACATATAGTCTAGAAAGATACAGTCTCTGGCACTGAGATATGAATGTCTGATTTCAGATTAAGAACAGAACACTGAAGAAAATAAACTCCATTCTCAATTTCCAACTTTCTATTATTCTCTTGTTACAAAGTCAACTCAAATACAAAAAACTGGGGAGGATTTTTCATGAATACTTTCAATAATACAGTACAGTACTGTACAGTACTTTACATTAATACAATAATCAATCTAACAATACATTAAAGTACAGTTCTTGGCACCTAACACTGCTCAAAACCATTATTTTTTTTCTCCCAGGCCTCTATCACTTTGTGCAATCTATTTTTCTCTCTTCTCACCACATACTCAACTTTCAAAGATGAACTGACCAAAAGACAGGAGCTACTTGTCCTGGATTTGTGTCTATAGATGATATCAAAAGGATGGAAAAAAAGCATTCCTCAAGATTTTTCCTCCACAATTACTGGTTGAACTTTCCACACCAACACTATAATCCTAGCTTCAAGTTTATTTATAGGCAAAAGAAAAATTCAGATAGGAGATAGGGAAAAAAATTCATGCTAGGATAGCAATGTAGGGGAGAGAATATTTAATTTCTCTCAGTTTCCTATAGACACACTTAAGGGGGCTTAAGTATGGACTGACAAAGATGAATGAACCTCCTTATTGTTATATTAATGGGATAGTTAGAGTTAAGGATCAGTGAGCATTTATTCTTATAATAAAAGCTTTCTTTAGTTTTCCATATAAATGTACTTCTTTGTATAATAATATCTGTGTAGTAATCATAACTGATGCTTAGCCTACACGTCTGAGTGATTAGGGAATAGTTATAAATTTTTATATGCATATATCTATATCTCCATGTGGATATAGCTTTCATTTCACAGGTGGTTCGTAAAAGGGTTGTAATAGAAAAGATCCACTTCAAATGAAAGGTTGAGCTGTTACATCTAGATTGAGAGCGATCACAGAGATTAGCCCCTTGCCCTGAGTAATTTATAAAAAGCAAATGAGGGGCTGGTGGCCATGAAAATAAATATAATTAACCCACTTAGAAAACCTTCACCTTGTTACAGATAGTTTCTGCTTGATTGGGTTGACTAGAGTAACACACAAATAAATTAAGCTAAAAAGATTCCAAGATTTTAAACTTTCTAATTTCTCCATAAATAATTGGACTGTGGAAGAATAGGCCCATTTTTCAAACTCTGAATAAGCACTGCGTGTATATGAGTCAGTTCATAATTTTTGCACAGATGTCACACTCCACAGGATATAAAAACAAACTAAAGATAGCTGGCCATATAATGTGTAGATATATCATCGTTACAGATGCTCAGTAGAGCTTGTGCATTTTTTTCCCTAAAACAAATCTCAAATCTACATATTCTGAAGATATAAAATTGTCATTTGTTATTCTTAGACATGCACTTTATTAATTTTTTTTTGTAAGTGAAGTTTTAAAAGGTTCCAGGCCCGCAAGGCTGGTATGCAACTGGAAAAGCGCCTCTCCACAAAGGAGATTCACCAAAGCAGCAGCTAATGTGGATTGCTGATGATCTCTGAAAGCCCACATGGTAACGACAGCAGTGTCCTCTTTAAATTCATTCAGGCTTGGGTTCAGCCACTTGGATTCCTGAAACCAGAGGAAAAACTTGCATATGTTAACAAAATGACCACATACTTCACCTTTTCCTTTCCTGGCTGGAATATCCCCCCAAATGTATCTGTCAGAATTGGGTGGAAAAGGGGAAATCTATCCTACATGGCCCTTCTAGGAATTCATTTGTCACCTGTCAGAAAGCTGGTGAAATTCTGTGATGAACTGCCCCGGGAACTCTTTCTCAACACCCTAAATGTGGTTCTAAGCTTTCATAGCTTTCCTGGGGAATATGGGAGTGGCTGGTTTATAAAACGAATAATGTCAAGTATTAATCTGAAGCTTTTCCTTAGGGACCCTGCCAGAAGAGGAAAAGTCCTAGTAGAGATTTCATGTTGGTTGCACAGTATTACTGTTTATGGGGAGGGTGGTAGACTAGGTTTGAATCCTGACTCCTACTGCCTCTCAGGGTAAGATGTTAATTGAGTTATCCAGTTCCTGGGTGTTCGATTTTGCATCTGTAAAGTTCAGATGGTAGTAGTCACCAACCTTAAGTTCCTGTGAATATTAAATAATAAATGTACATGTCATTCCTGGTGCATAGAACTGTTATTGTTGTCTGTTTTCCTGGTACATGGAAGGGAGTTTTTGCTCTGCAAGATCTATAGAAAACACAAGAAACAGAAACAGGAAAACACTATTTAAAGCAGAAGGAAGTAACCTGAGGAGCTTGTTACTTCCATAGGTGACATATGTTAAAAAAATAGAAAATTATTTGTCAGTGCATTAATAATAATATGGATTATGACAAAGTAATACTAGCAGATAACACTTATTTGATTTCATTTGTTTGTTAAATTACTGTATGAAATGACTCCAGTATTTGAATAAAACTTTATCCTTTATTGAAAGTCTTTGTGAACATCTTGTTGACATCAACCATTGTGAACTAAGGACAGGCAAGAGACCTTTGTAGAATTAACACCCTCAATTGACCATATTCAGGAAAATTCATCTTTGAAAGTTGAATGCAGTGTATAAGAAGGATCGAGCGAGAACACAATGAAAGTGGAGAACAAGTATTTCTTCAGCATGTACCAGTGATACGGGAGTTTTGGGTTCCTTGTATGCCAATACAATGATAATCCGGAGTGTTCCTACATGGTGGACTTCTTGCCCAGGGAGGCAAAAGGGAGTCTGAGAAGCCCCATGAGATAAGAAGGCAGACTTCTTGCCCAGAGAGGCAAGAGTGGGTTTGAGAAGCCCACCTCGAGACTCAGGTCTGGCTACGCGAGGACGACCAGGTTTGCAGAGTTTTTAGGAGCCCCATGGATAAGGTGGATGTTTTAGCCAGTTTATGCCTGATGCCAGGAGTTAGGAATTTTGGAATTCTCTAGGAAGGGAGTGGAAGGATTCCCTACAGGGGCAGAGAGAAGGAAGGGCCACATCCTTCTGACATTTCTAACCTGTAGTAAAGTGTAATGACTTAGATCTCTCCTATAGGCCCAAGAGAAAGCCATTGGCTTTGGAGTCCATCACCCCCTAGCTGCCTAGTCAATTCCTGTCTCCTATCACCAGGCACTGTACAGTGTATGCTGTGTTTATTATTAATTGTTTTTTTCGGGGTGTGTTGGTGGGGGTCGGTGCACATGTGGATACAAGTTCATGCACACACATGTGGAGGCCAGATGACAGCTTCTGCCGTCATTCCTCAGTTGCTCTTTGCCTTTGTTTGGGACAGAACTTCTCCCTGGTCTGGAGCTCGCCAATTAGGCTAAGCTGGTTGGCTAGCCAGTCACAGGAACCCACTTGTCTCTGCTCTCTAGCACTGGATTGACAAGTCTGCATGACCTTTTGTTTTCATGTGGGTTTTAAGCATCAAACTGACAACATTTTTCTTTCAAGACAAGCAGTGAGTAGACTGAGCTATCTTCTTCAGCCCATGTGGTGAACATTATAGGGGATAAGGAAAGATCTCTGAGACTTTTGAAGACAAGCTTCACATCAAGAAAGTAATAGGAATTGATGGCAAATAGAGTCACCATTTCCCCATACATGACCTCAACCACCTCTATGTTTCAGAGTATTGGACTGAGTAGACTGGAGATTCAACCTAATTTGGTAATTTTTTAAACTTCTTCTCTTTTCATTCTGAAATATTTTCACAGATGTTGGTGCATAGATGAGTGCCTTTGTTATTTGTGTTTGAGAGCATACTCTGATGCTGAGAGGGAAATTAAGGTGTATTTTATTATAAATGATGTGGCGGGGCTGGAGGGATGGCTTGGCGGTTAAGGTGTTTGTCTGTAAAGCCAAAGAACCCAGGTTCGATTCCCCAGGACCCACATTAGTCAGATGCACAAGGGGGCGCACATGTCTGGAGTTTGTTTGCAGTGGCTGGAGGCCATGGCATGCCCATTCTCTCTGACAAATAAATAAATAAAACTAAAGTATTAAAATGTATTTTAAAAAACAAATGATGTGGTTCACTCAATTTCCTGCTTTTTCTCTTTTCTTCCTCCACCCCCACTTTATCTACTCTCAGTCATTTGAAAACCTCAAAAAATATACAAGACATAGAGAAATACTTATGTTTAAATTTGAAAATTCCCCAAATATAAGCTGCTTAATCTCCCCACAAACAAGTGTTATTCACTATAATTTTTGGGGTAGTCTCAGGTGAAACATATTTTTATGCAGCTGTTACAGATTGCTTGAATATCTGTGCTGTGAACTTGATCACAATTTTGCATTCAAGCTGAACCTTGAATTTAGAGTAGTGGTAGATCTCTTTTGCATAACCTGACTTTGGCTACTTTGAATACTTCCTGCAAAAAGTGACAATGCACATGGTGTCGACAGCTCCAGAGCCTCTTGGGGCTTCACCAGTCCACAATAAATGAAAAGCTCTTTTCAGACTGAATTTTAGTTGTGTATTGTTATTTGTCTTTGAACCCATTTATTAGTCCAGAGATAATGTGACAGTTGACTCTTACAGTAACATAGTACTCATTAGATAGCTTGACAAGGAGGTGCCAACATGTACTGGAGATTGTATTTTATTAATCTTCATGGCTCATTTGAAAGCCTGGCGGGCTATGTTGTAATGTGCCCTAGTGCACACTGGGATGGGAATGTGTAGCCACGCTTCTGACTGAAGAATATAAACTTTCAGGATAAGATCTTTCTCTTTTTTTCTGACCTGAAGTACGCAAATCTAGTCAAGTCCCCCTGGCATGATGGAGCATCTAGGGAAAATGTCCTTCCTGAGCATCCATAGCATTCCTTCCAGAATCTAAAGTCTACCTAAGGTGAGACTTCCTTGGTGCTTGCTTAACATGTAAGCAAAAAACTCAGAGGAAGACTTCACTTAAGATAGAGTTTGGATGACTGGCAAAAGTATAGTTTTCTATCGTATCTCTATTTCTCAATATTATTATGGTGATAAAAATAGTCTTCTCAGGAGAACCAGATTGTCTTCAAAAAGTAAATTTGAATAAGACAGTGTTTTTTGTCCCTGAAAGATTTTTAGCTTATCAAATCATTTGATTTAACAAATCAAATAAATATCCATATTTGCCTATCCAAATATCTTATTCACTTGACATTTTGTTTCTGTTTTTTTTTTTTATTGTGAATATGTTTGAGATTGTACTGAATTCTCTGGTGATCATAAAAGAATCTCTTGTAAGGTAGCTGTTTATTTTCAAAAGTTATTTTCATAAGTATTTTGGTAGAAGGTTGAAAAAATTTCAAGCCATTACACCGGTGACTTGCTGGCCATAGAAGCTATTATTTGATTTCTAACCCTTTGTATAATAACAATCTATATCTATGCTTCTAATAGATTTCACTTATTTCTTCCTAATTCAAATGTGTTTTAGCCCATATTAACTGAAAATAGATTCGATTTGGATGTTTTCTTTGGCACTACACTAATAAGGCTAATCAAGATGAGATTCCAAGGCTTAAAACATGAAATCAACATGTGGTTTAATTCTCACTACTAATACTACCCTGAAAGACTGTTAAGCTTCTGATAGAAAACAATAAAAAACAAGGAAATTCACTGTTAAAACGGCAGTGTACCATATGTCCTTTAATACCTAATTACAACAGGGGCACAATAAGAAAACCATTAAACCTGCACCCCATTGTGCATAGGTATCAGATCACATATGGTGCATTTCAACCATTAGTATAAATTTGATTGCATCTGTGATTTCCTGTTACAACTTTGACTGTATTTTGAGGAAGAAAATGTTGGTAGACATATTGGTCATTGGGAAGAATTGCCAACAATGAGAAATGGGACCACTTCCCCCCCTCTAGAGATAGGTTATTATAAATTGACTAAAAGCTGACTAGACTAATAACCTTGTTTTCTCTTCTGACTTTCAATGTCTTTTGGTGCGCTGTGTTTTTCTTCACTGATAATTCCCAACTCCAATCATTTTTACTTGCCAGGTAAGGGGATTTGATCTGAAAACTAGCAAAATCTTAAATTCTCACTAAATATTGCCCGTGTCACCATGTTTTATTTTGTTTTTCAAGGTAGGGTCTTACTGTAGCCCAGGCTGACCAGGAACTCACTCTGTAGTTTTAGGGTGGCCTTGAAGTCATAGTGATCCTCCTACCTCTGCCTCCTGAATGCTGGGATTAAAGGCTTCTGTCACCACACCCGGCTTGTATTACAAATTTACATACCCTTTTAAATTACTTTATAAGTGAGAAAATCTATACTTCATTGCCCAGAGATGGAATTAATAGTGCCTCATAAATGGGAGATTCAAAACTGATATTTTCTGCATGGCATAATTTCTAGTCTTTATCTATATATCAGTGATCTATCTATTATCTATCATCTATCTACCTAATCTGTCATCTGTCTATCATCTATATCTATCTATCTATTTATCTATTTATCATATATCATCATCTATCATCTGCTTGCCTACCTATCTGTCTGTCTGTCTTCTCAGGGCAAATAACAGGTATGAAGGAACAAGGATTAGTCCAGTAAACACACCATGTCTTTTTCACTCATTTACCTATAATGCCTTATACATAGGAAGCACAAAGGAGGCTGACACATTTAAATGCAAAATAAACATAAGTTGAATTGGATCAGATTAATAAAGTTTACTTTATTTCATTCCTTCATCCATGTATCTATTTTCATTATTGAGCACCTGCTGTTTGTGAGCTGGTTTAAATGCATAAAGTTAAATAGCATAAAAATAAGTTGAGCCCTCATCAGCCATCTATTTTATGGAGCAAATCATCAAGACAAAAATAAATAGTTTTTTTTTTTTTTTTTAAAAAAAAACCTATTTATTTAGTTGCAAGGCGAAAGAGAGGGAGGAGGACTGGAGAAATGGCTTAGTGGTTAAAGGCACTTGCAGCCCGATGGCCCAGGGTTGGCAAGTAAAGCAAGGTGCAAAGGGGCACATGCATCTAGAGTTCATTTGTGGTGGCCAGAGGCCCTCTTGTGCCCAACCTTCCTCTCTCTCTGTCCCCCACTCTTCCCTTGTTTTTGTGTCTGTCTCAAATAAATGAATAAAAATATTTTTTAAAAGAGTGGGAAGAGTGAGACCCTAATGCAAAAAATAAATAAACAAACAAACAAACAAACAAAAAAGAGTCTGAGAAGATGTTAAAAAAAGTGAAGGAGGAAGGAAGGGAAGCAGGGAGGGAGGGAGGGAGAGAAGAAGGAAGAGGGGAGGAGGGAGGGAGGGAGAGAGAGAGAGAGGGAGAGAGAGAGAGAGCGTGAGAGAGAGAGAGAGAGAAAATGAGTGCATAGGGTCCTCTTTCCACTGTAAACAAACTTTATGCCTCTGGCTTTATGTGGGTAATAAGGAATTGAGCACTGTAGTATCAGGCTTTGCAATCAAATGCCTTTAACTGATGAGCCATTTCACCAGTTCATAAGTAGAGTTTTGAAACTCTTTTACACATGGGTCAGATGCATGAGTGTGGGAGTACGTGTACAATGATTTGAAGAGCAAGACGATAACCTTGAATGTCATACTTAGGAATGACATCCACACTTGTTGAGACAGAGGCTCTCATGGCCTTTAGCTCAGCAATTAAGCTAGACTGGTTGTTCAGTGAACCCCAGAGATTCACCTGTCTCTACCTCCTCAGCACTACAATTACAGGAACATGCCACCATGTTCAGCATTGTTGCTTGGATATTGGGGATCAAACCAAAGTCTTCATGCGTGCAAAGACGAGCATGTTACCAACTAAGCTCTATCCCAGTTTTAAGAACTACAGTTTTTTTTTTCCCAGCTGATAATAAATTCAACAAGGAAACAAAGCAATGAGTTAAAAACACGTGAGTGCACATGGTAGCAGTTTTGTATCTTCCCTGTTTATGAGTCACAGGACACTTAATGTGCAGGAGGGGCAGAATTAGGTGAGTCTAGGGCTTCGCAGTATGTACTCAAGCAGGGCAAAAAAGCACATGATGCTCACTCTGATGGCTTCAAGGTGGACTAGCTGAGTGAGATGATGGATGTTAGGGGGCAAAGGCCCCTGAACTTCTGGGTTCTCTTTTCATCCTGAAACAGTAATAGGTAGGCCTGGCCTGGGCTCTTCTGCTTGTTACATATTACTTAAGTCTAGAGTGACTCAGAACTGGGTTAGAGATTCACCTAGAAGATAGAAGTTCTGAGAGCATTTCTTACTTTTCAAGTTTGATGCCAAATACATTTTTCTAATAGCTGTTATGTTCTCAGTTATGTAGAAAGCACAAAAAAGTAAAGTTTTATGGTCATGAAGTATATATAATTCAGATTATTGTCTTGTTTTAAAAATTTATCCTGCAGGGCTGGAGAGATGGTGAGTGGTTAAAGGCACTTTCTTGCAAAGCCTGATGGCCCAAGTTCAATTCCCTAGTACCCACAAAAAGCCATATTCACTTAGTGGCATGAACTTCGGAGTTTGCAGGAGGTTCTGGTGCCCATTCTCTCTCTGTCTTTGTCTTTATCCCTCTGCTACTTTCTATTTCTCTAGTAAATAAAAAAAAAATTTAAAAATTATCTTGGAGTAGACTAGGGTGGTAGCTTAGTTGGTCAAAGTGTTTGTCATACAAACATGAGGAACTGAGTTTAGAACCCATGAAAAAACTGGACATAGTGACATGTGCCCACAATACCAGTGCTACAGAGGCAGGGGATCACTTACTAGGGATTTCTTACTAATGACCCTAGCCCATAGGGAACTCTGGGTTCAGTGAGAGACTGTCTCAAAAAATAACATAAGCTGGATGATCAGTTTTCTCTTCTTGACATTTTGATGGGTTTTTGCTTTTCCTGGTATGTATTGCCACCAAGAATGAGAGCAACATTGATTAAAGGGGATAAGCATATACAATTAGAACAGTTTTTGATGGGCAGAGACCTCTCCACTTATCTAAAGAACAGTGAAAGTTCTCCTCTAATGTCTATGACCATCTAAGCCATCGACTTCTGACTTGATTCTCCATAGTAGCCATGAATTCCCTCCCTTTGAGTGGGCCTCACATCCCATCAGAGATCAGCTGGTTACCCCCCTAACAGGTGTGCCACTAGTGTACTGGAGGAATAATTTTGCCTGACTGGTAGATTGTCATGACCCTGCAGTGAGGGGGGGAGTCTTAGTGGTATAAGCATGGGAGAGGGGAGACAAAAGAGCATAACCTGATGGGAACTTGGCCAATTTATGAATGTTCATATATTAAAGTTCCCAACAAAGATTTTTAAAAGAAAATATTTCTAAAAACGTTAAAGTGGAGAGTGACTGAGGGAGATAACTAACGTTGACTGTGGGCTTCTGCAAACATACCCAAATGTCTGTATACACACACCTAAACATACATACACATAAATACATACATTCTGCATTCATAGACACAAAAAAGCTCCCAAAATAAAACTATGATTTTTTTTTTAGGTTGTAAACATTATGTATATTATGTATTGTCTTTGCTACAAAACACTAATATTATCAATATTTTTTAAATATCTATATATAAACAGGTTATGTACTATTATCCCCTCATCCCCTCACCTCAACTCCCACTAGGGCTGTCTTCTTCAGTGGGATTACGGTAATCACTGGGGAGTCTTGAAGGCCTCAGTCAGTCTCTATGGGGTAGTAGGAGACTGAACCACAGGGTTTTTCTACCCACTCTGAGTCCAATCTTACAGTCTTTCTGCCCCCTCTTCTGCAATACTCCCGGAGCTATGGCAGTCCTGTTGGCAGTCTGATTTAGTGTTATGTTGTTTGTAGTCTCTGTATTTCTGTATTGGTTATTGTCCATGTGTATCACCATTAACCTGGGGCTAGTTGTCAGGCTAGCAGTAAGAGACTGGTCCATTCATGGTCCCACAGTGAACACAGATAACCCCATTGAGGAGGGTCCTCTGTGGAATGAGGGCAGGGGAGAAGGAATATAATAAGAGTGTGACTCAGTGGGAATATGACCAATTTGCAAAATGTTTATATATTTCAGTTTCAATGAATAAAGAAAAAAAAAGTGTTGCTAGTCTAAATTTAGGTATATTTATAGAACTTTTTAAAACATAATTTTTGGCAGAGGATGGGGAGAGAGAGGAGAATCTGTCTTAAAAACTGTCTTTACTTCTTTGTAGTGAGATTATTCCAAGAATTTCTCTTCTAACTATTTTGGAATACACAAGATGTTGCTGTTAACTGTGGTTAGTCCACTGTGCAATAGAGAACCAGGACTTCTTCTCTCATCTGCTTGTAACTTTTACCTATTGGCTGACCTCTCTCCACCTTCGCCCAACTCCTCCCTGTCTCTGGTAAGCTCTGTTCTTTCTATTTCTTTGCAGTCTTTGTAGATTCCACCTACAAGTGAGGTCATGTGATATTTATATTTCTGTGTTTGGCTTATTTCACCACAAAGAAATGATGAATGTATGAGGTGATGGTCATGGTAATTACTCTAATTGACCATTACATAATGCATACATGTATTGAACCATCACATTGTGCCTTGTACATATGTATAGTTATGTATAAATTAGAGAAAATAAAGCTGATTTTAGCCAGGTGAGGTGGCATAGGTCTGTAATCTCAGCACTCAGGAAGATGAAATGGGACTGAGCTACAGATAGGGTATATTTTGGCCACTAGGAAAACTGCTGGCTTGAACAGTAAACACAGCCTTCCCCTAACATAAAATTCACCTCTCAAGCTATTGGGAACCTGGAACCCCCTCCAGTACTGAGCTGCACCTATGCCCTACTTCGCATTTACCTCCTCTCAGTGCCCATTCCTTGGGACCAGTATTCATTGAAACAAATTGGTAGACAGATCCAGGAGTAGAACACCAGGGGCACATTCAGCCTGAACAGGTTTGGTACATGACTGGAAAGGCAAATTGCATTGTCTAAGTGAAACCCTTATTTACTATCGCATGCTTAGGCATAAGTAGATGTGCATATGATTAAAATCAGATGTGTCATGGAAAGGAACATGGGCAACAGAGAAACCGTGATATAACCCACACCTGTCATTTCAACCAGGCTACCACCCAAAACTAAGCCCCTAGCAACCAAATTGTCCTTCCCTAGAAAGTTACAAAGGGAAACTTCAGACTCCTTCCTGTCGCCTTTGGGTACCCTCTACTCCAGTGAGCCGATGCGTCTTTGGCAGAGTATTTGAACCTTTACTATGCTTTGCTCTTAACTTCTGTGTAACTGCCCGTGTGCCTTTTCTCAGTTCTTTGACTAAGATGCCAAGAGTCTGGAAACTCAAAGATCACCCAAAACAAGATAATTGTTAGTACATGTCTCAGCTACAGAGTGAGAATGTCTCAAAACAACCAAAACTATGCCACCAGTGGATTAAAAAAATAATAGAATTGTGCAGTGCTAAGGGCCCACACTATATCTTAATGGATTTTTAACTTAGCAGCTTAATTAGTGACGTTTAAATATCATTAAATGTTTAAATATCATTTCACTTCCCTTGATCCTCATCTCACTAAGAACATTAAAGACTAACCCAATGGGATACAATTGCAAGTTTAAAATATTTGAAGTCAAGTACTGATTAAGTCACTAAAATAGAGTTAAATGACTATTTTGAGATTTTTTTTCAAAGTACTGCCTTTTTTTTTTTTTTTTTTTTTTTTAGGGATAAGGTCTCCCTCTATCCCAGGCTGACTGAGGATTCACTGTGTAATCTCAGACTGGCCTTGAATTCGCAGCAATTATCCTACCTCTGCCTCCAAAGTGTTGGGATTAAGGGCGTGTACCACCACGCCCAGCAGGTACTGACTTTTTGACAAGAGTTAAAGGCATGAATTTTTACCATACTTTTGTTTTGATTCAGACATTTTCTAATGTGTATAATCCTAAACATATACCTTCATTTGTTGCATTTGTTTAAGTTAAAATGGATTCTCAAAAATAACCATCATATCAAAGGTTGGTTAAGATGTCATTGAGGTTTATGAAAATTGGACTGAATTTATGTTTTTCTCAGGTTTAGACATTTATATGAGCTGAGTAGAACTTAACAAGAGTCATAATTTGACATCAAGTTTTCTAGTTTATGGTTAAACAGTTGAGATTCTCCCCTTGCCACTTTTTTCCCTCTGTGATGATTATACATTTGTAGCACTGCAAATCCATCTTTGCTGTCTATTACCCAGCACAGCTACTCATGGGCTGAAGACATACTCAGTGATCTAAAGTTAAAAATGAAAACAAAACAAAACAACCTGAAGGGCTGGAGAGATGGGTTAGCAGTTAATGCACTTTGTCCTCAAAGCCAAAGGACCCAGGTTCAGTTCCCCAGGACCCATGTAAAGCCAGATGCACAAGGTGGCACATAAATGTGGAGTGCATTTGCAGTGGCTAGAGGGCCTGGCGTGCTCATTCTCTTTCTCTCTTCCTCTCTTTCAAATAAATAAATAAGTAAATATAAAAAATATAAAAAATGAAAAAAAATAGATTGGGTGTGGTGACTCATACCTCTAAACCCCAAACTCAAATTATTGTGAGAAGGAGGCATGCCTAGGTTACATATTTCACAAAGTGAAATGTTAATATGGCCCAACTGAGACATTTATACATGTATTACCATTTATACTGATCATTTATCCCACAGTATTTCCTTAGCCCCACTTAGACTAAAGTAGGTAACTTATCAGTCCCTGATTCTCTGCCCCTCATATTGGAATACAGTCTTTACCGGGACTTATGATGAGCTCTCCAGTGTTGTAACTGCATCCAGCACACAGGAGGAGTTTTGTACTGTTTTCTGTGATTAACACTTCATAGGGATGAGACCAGAGCTCTGTATATAGTAAATGTTAGGTTAATGCTATTGGGATTATTCTGTTTGGTAGGACAATTATGTGTTGATAAGTTTAAGTTTCAATCTTCTAGCCTTTTCATTCATGCCAGGAAAATAACCAGAAGGTTTATGTTCTCTTGTCTTAAGGTGCATTGTTTTGCCTCCCTCCTACTTCCAGTATTAGCATATTCAGATTGAGACAGAAGCAAAGAATGCCTCCTTGTCACTTGACCAGAAAACACTCTTCTCCATGATTCTGCTTTCTGAAGGTCTCCTAGTATGTTCAGATCTGAAGAGGGGAGGAGTGAAAACAAGAAAAGTGTTTTTAAAAGGCCTTGCCAAAATATGTCTACCAAAATGGAGGAGTACTAATCAATTAAAGTAGAAATAAGAAGTGCCAGAGAAATGTGATTAAAAATAGATATCTCTTTGAGGCACTGAGCATTTAATGCCATTCTAGAATTTCTCATTGTTTTACTCTGTAATGACCCTACAACTCCTTTTTGGAACACCATTTGGCTACCTCAATCTGAACCTCCTCTGCTTTAAATTTTTTTTTTAATTTTTATTAGCATTTTCCATGATTATAAGAAAATATATCATGTTAATTCCCTCCCTTGCTTTAAAATTTATGATCTGCCATCAGTAACACGCTGCCACTACAACCACATCGTGTCTGCATTCTTAAAGCTCTTGCCAGCTAAGCTAGGATCCTGGAGTGAGTGTGTTAGAGTCTTACTGTAGTAAAGGCTTTTGTGCTTTGGTAACACTGAACAATTTAAACCAAGTGTCTAGACTACTTGAGTCATTTTAACACTTGTTTTAAAAAGAAAAAGTGTAGATGTTAAGCAGAAAAGTCATATGTATTATCATTTCATTTTTAATATTTTATTTATGAGAGAGAGAGAGAGAGAGAGAGAGAGAGAGAGAGAGAGGGAGGGAGGGAGGGAAAAGAAGATAGAGAAATAATGGTTACACCAGGGTTTCTAGCCATTGGAACTAACTCCAAATGCATGCCCCACCTCATGCATCTGGCTTCACATGGGTACTAGGCAATCGAAACTAGGTGATTTGGCTTTCTGGCCCCCCATTTCATTTAGGATCTCATTATTAACTGTAAAAATGTAGGTATTTGGCTAAGTGGTAGGGTGGAGGAAACTCTGAGCAGTTAGACTGGCAAGCGCCCTGGGTTGGTTGGGTACACTCTGAATCACCGTCTCTGCTTCTATGTTGTTCTCAGAAGTATGGACAAGATGAAAATGGCTAGAGAGTATAAGAAAAGCTGGGCTGAGATCATCTAAGCCTTCAGGATCCTCAGAGCTCTTCGGGCGCCTTGGACATTCTGTCTCTCAGGACCCTTACAGCCTCATCTACCTAAGAAAATGTGACTTAAGAACCTCTCTTCTTATTTTCTGACCCTCACTCATACAAGAACAGGATGCACTGCCCATCTTTCAGTCCAGAAATAAGTTGTGAAGTGGCTAGGTCCCATGTTTTCAATTCCTACCATTTGTGGGCTATGGTCTCAGTGTGAATATTAGGAGGATGGATGTCAGGATTTTTCATGACTTTAAAACACCATCTAGTTTCTATCTGGAAATATGGATCTATTTAAACTAAGGTGCTTCTTTTCCCTTCAATCTTCTTGCAAAATTTTTGTTTAAAACATGTAGTTAGAATTAGCAAAGGAAATGTTTGCAACCTCTAAGGATTTAACCTTTTTAATTACATTTGCTTAGGTCAAGGATCAACTGTTAAAATTGTGCTTTTCTACTGCCATAAACAGTTCATTTTCACTGTATCTTTTGAATTTAGTATTACTAACCTTGCTAGAATTTGGTCATTGTGTCACTTAGGACAGAACAATGATGTACAGAAAACTGAAATATAAAAACATGAATCCAGAACTTTACTTTGTAGATATGTTGCCATGTTTCTCTTCAATTTTTTTTTTAAATTTATTCATTTATTTATTTATTTGAGAGCGACAGACACAGAGAGAAAGACAGATAGAAGGAGAGAGAGGGAATGGGCACACCAGGGCTTCCAGCCTCTGCAAACGAACTCCAGATATGTGCGTCCCCTTGTGCATCTGGCTAACGTGGGACCTGGGGAACCGAGCCTCAAACCAGGGTCCTTAGGCTTCACAGGCAAGCGCTTAACCACTAAGCCATCTCTCCAGCCCTTTCTCTTCAATTTTAAAATGAATTTTGGGAAAAATAGCTGTAGTCTAGAGACATGTTTATTTTTTCTTGACATCCACATACTAGTTACATATACTTGACCAAAATATTTAATCACTTTTAGCTTCAGTTTTCTTTTCTGTTAATTAATACAGTACTTATGACTCATTTAATCAACTCAGCTACTTATGAAATTAATTTCAGTTAGAACTTATTTCACACCATCCATCAATTCATTCTTTGAAACTGAAGCGTGATTTTAAGAGAAAGTTCCTACTGTTTGATATGGTGTATCTGAACTATAGTTGGCATTTTCATTTGGTATCATTTAGAATGTTAAACTTTATCTTCTCACAAGAGAAAGCATAATTATTGCAGGCTATAAACTTGTATCAAATGAAAGAGGCAAGAGAGATACACTGTAGTCATTGTTTCTTTTCTTCATTTGTAATTTGTCCTCATGATGAAAGGTTATAAAGCTGCCTCATTTGCAAATAGTAAAATGAGTGCATGCACCAAAAAAGATGGTTAAACCACATAGAAGTTTGCAATTATCTTTGAGTTCTTTGCACTGGGCTGACTTGACAATGATAGAGTTTCAGGTGATGTAAGGTATTGATGGTCACTTTCCTTCTTAGTATCATTTAATGATTGTGAAAATAGAAAAGAAAGGCATTATTCTGTTAATGAACTTAACATTATAACTCAGTTGAAATATGTGATAAATATATACAATGTCAAGTTAGAAAAAAAATGTTGTAGTTTCATGTTGTTGGTTTGCAAATTGAATTTTTACATAAAATTTACACTAAATGGAACCTCATTATATAGCGATGAGGTCCAGTATGATCCAAATCATTAAAATCACTGTACTGCTTAATGATTCACTAAGTGGGGCTGCAGTGCCATAAATTTAGCACTAGTTTCATGACTCAAAACACCAGACTGAGACACCAGCAAATCGTATGTGGATCATTAAATTTACAATGAATGTCAGAGATGAAATAAGGGGGAAAAAACACTTTGAGAGATAGGGATAATATGTGCTCTAAGGTGACATACATCAAGATAAATGATCTTATACCACTTGTGCTTGGATAATAATGGGGGGTAGGGTTTTTTTGTTATTCCTCATTTCATAATTTCCAGAGGGGCTGGAAGCCTAAACTCCTACGAATTAAAGCAGCTGTCACTTTTTGACTACCCTGTGATCTGTTTCATTTATATTTATAATACATACATTTATATATGCCATTACATTTTAAACTTAGCTGATTTGGCCTAGACATTATGGCTCATCTAATTTCCTATATTATTAGTTCAAAATGATTTTTATGGTTGGATAGGATTTGTATGGATACTCCATGAAAACTATCATGAATACAAGGCTTATTCTGTTATCCTTAGCAATGTTTTAAGATCATACTTCTAATGAGATCCTAGTATTCTTTTAATATTTATTCTGTTGGATTTTCTTGTGACAATTGTGAACTACAAATTTTGAAATAGAAAAATAATTATGCTAAATATATACCAGATCCACAGCTTCCTTGTGTTTTTCTATTTGGAGAACAGAAGAATTAATATTTGGTAGCATATTAGTTGCATAAGTGATTTGAGAATAAAAGGTCAACACTTCTGTGGGACATGAGGATATCTACCCATGCATTTTACATAGATTAGAGCACAAATATCAATTCCCAAATGGATTAAAGACATCAATATAAGACCTGAAACTCTTCAAATAATAGAAGAAAAATATAAGGAACTGTCTACAATATAGTAGTGGGGTTCTTGAACAAAATCCCAGTAGCCCAGAAAATTAAATAATCACTCAACCAATGGGATCTCATGATGCTAAACAGCTTTTGCACAGACATATCATAATCAGAACCAATAGATTATTTATAGAATGGGAGAAAAATTTTGCCAACTATTCCACTGACAGAGGCCTAATATCTAGACTTTCCAAAGAACTCAAAAAACTGAACAATAAAATAAAATCAAATACCCTATTCCAAAAATGGGACAGAGAACTGCATAGGGAATTCTTAGAGGAAGAAATAAAAATGGCAAACACACACTTAAGAAAATGGTCAACATCCCTAACCATCAGGGAAATGCAAGTTAAAATAACTATGAGACTCCACTCTACTCCAGTAAGGATGGCAACCATTAAAAAATCAGATGACAACAAATGTTCACTCATTCACTGTGGGTGGGATTGTAAGCTTGTACAGCCCCTATAGAAATCAATATAGAGATTCCTGAAAGGGATGAACATGGAGCTACCAACAGACCCAGTTATTCCCTTACTGGGTATTTACCCTAAATATTCCATGCTTCACTACAGAGATATTTGCTCAACCATGTTTATGGCTGGTCAATTCATAATAGCTAAGAACTGGAATCAACCCAGGCGCCCATCATTGGATGAATGCATAATGAAGTTATGGTTCATTTACACAATGGAATTCTAGTCAGCAGTAAGAAAAAAATGACACAATGAAATTTGTAAGAAAATGGACAGACTTGTAACCAATCATACTCAGTGAACACACACAATCACAGAAAGACAAATGCCATATGATCTCACTCATTTGTTTCCTAACCTAGATCAGCTCAATTTGGTGACCTGGTGGGCAATTGAGGCCTGGACAATAGAGACGGAAGGGCTTGAGAGAGGGCAAGAGGAGGCAGGGGAAACACAATTGAACCCAAAATGAACTGATGTCCTAGAAACCCCAACAGGAGTATGGGGGAAACACCTGAAAAGAAGGGCCCTGGAGAGGGTAGAATGAAGCCTAACCTTAAATTTTTATTTTATTTTATTTTTTGGCTCTAGCCTGTCATTCTCAATACTAGAATGTGGTTATCATCCATAATGAAATGAGCTGTTGATAGGAGAGACCTACAAAGTACACAAAACAAGATAGGCCTCTATCAAGGCACTTGATTACCCACCTGAGGTAAATGGTAAAGCCCTACTGCTGAATACACCATATGCTGCTGGCAGGGAAAACAGAGAGACTTGGCCAGAATTCAGAAGAGAGCCAGTTCCCAGTAGTTAGCCCATCTAGTGCTGGAAAGCACTACATGAGCTACTAGGGGAAAGTGGCCAACAAATCTCTGAGCAACCAGAGGTATAAGTTACTAAAAAGTAAACACTCTGATGAGATGTACACACAAGTGTAATAGTGGCACACCTCCTTGGTGGGTAACCAATAGCTTTCTGACTTGCTAAGAGATCTGCTCAGTGGAAAGGAACCCATATCTGGAACTGAGAACCAGGTCAGAATCCTATGGAGACAAAGATTATGCTCTCCAATGTCAAGCTCCCACTAATTTTGGGCTAAAAGAGGGGTTACATATGTCAAATTATCCCTAAATTAATAATGTATATCCCGGGATGGAGAGATGGATTAGCGGTTAAGCACTTGTCTGTGAAGCCTAAGGATCCCGGTTCGAGGCTCCTTTCCCCAGGACCCACATAAGCCAGATGCACAAGGGGGCGCACGCATCTGGAGTTCGTTTGCAATGGCTGGAGGCCCTGGCATGCCCATTCTCTCTCTCTCTCTCTCTCTCTCTCTCTTTCTGCCTCTTTCTCCCTCTGTCTGTTGCTCTCAAATAAATAAATAAAAATAAAACAAAAAATTTAAAAAAATAATGTATATCCCACTTCACCTGTGATGACTTCACTCTCCATTGGAGAATCTGGTTTTCTTTTTTAGATGATAGTGAGACCCGAGGAAATAAACTATCCCTCTTATTTTAGACAAGCCCCAGCTGAAACCACAGAAGAATTGGGGAGATGAGCAAGCATGCAGCTTCCATGGTGAGCCTGATAATCAGCACCAGTGTGAAGGAGAAAGACTCCGAGGATATCCCACACATACCACAGCAGAGATCCAGAAGCTGTTAAGAAACAGCCCATCCCTGTATAAGACATAAGACACACACAACATGGCTCAGGGAATTTTGTGGAAGGGGGGCTGAAAGCTTGTCAGAGCCACAGGTTGGGACATCATTCTCAGGGGCATTACCTCTCCCCATTACCTGACTGCTGCTCCCACAATGCATAACCCACAACCCCACAGAGAAAACCTGCAACCCCAAGGATGAGAGCCCCCAGCAGAGTAGAGCCAGGGATGAGGGAAAGGATGGTACCAACACATGATGTATCCATGCTTAGTATGTCTGTTATTAAAAAAAGTAAAGGAAAATATTATACTTTTTTTGGTTTATTTTTATTTATTTATTTGAGAGCAACAGACAGAGAACGAGGCAGAGAGAGAGAGAGAGAGAGAGAGAGAGAGAGAGAGAGAGAGAGAGGGAGAGAATGGGCGCGCCAGGGCTACCAGCCACTGCAAACGAACTCCAGACGTGTGCACCCCCTTGTGCATCTGGCTAACGTGGGACCTGGGGAACTGAGCCCCTCAAACCCGGGTCCTTAGGCTTCACAGGCAAGCGCTTAACCACTAAGCCATCTCTCCAGCCCATATTATACTTTTTATTAATCTACACTGGAAAAAAAAAACCCATATTGCTATGTGGTATGTCAGTTATGTTAGCCAATATTGTTAGACCACAATACCATTCTCTTGTCAGGAAGAATGTAATACTTGGTACATGATAGAGATTGTGAGATCCTGGCTTCAGGCATATTACACTAACTTCTGGTTTGGGGGCAGTTTGTCATGTTTTGGTGTACCACAACCATTTCAAATCAATTATGCTAGTGAAACATTGTGAACTTTCAGAGAAAAACCTTGCCCACATGGTATCTTCAACAAGTAAGATGTGTTCTAGCTTCTATGGAGAGCAGGGGTCGGGGTTTGCCTGCTTATAGCTGTAGTAAGAAGCAGTGATCCTTAGAAAGCACAAATAGAACCACAAATTTGGAGTGGGGGCAGGAGACTCATGACCATTTTCCCATTATTTTCTTGTAAAAAAGTTTTATGAAAGTAAAGGCTCCATGCTGGTGAAGATAACTCCTGGAAGTTCTACACAATACAGAGGACAGTGCTGTATCTTCCTCGCACAGGGTAGGGAAGGGGATGTATATGTGGTTTTTTTTTTTTTTTTTTTTTTCTCAGGGAACAATGATAGTTTAATTCCATCTGCTGATCCCTGAGATGGATCCATGGGAAGAACATTGGCTCCCTCTTACAAAAACGTGTTTACATTATGCTTTTGTTTGGTGTGGTAGTCCAGTTAAATTATCAGAAAAGGGAAAAATTGCCCAATTCAAGGTTTTTAGTCTATATAACCTTTGAGGATTTTCTTTTTCTTTTTTTTAGATCAAAAGATTAATTTATTCATTATAGATTTTAACCATCTGTTTATTATTGATTTGTCCCTCCACAGACCACCCCCTCACACAGAAGAGGTTATTTTCAGTGGATCACTCTGAAATTGTTAGACACCTGCCTCCCTCATTTTGTAGCTTAGGTGAGGGCATGATCCAGGCAGAACTAGCGTCTCCTGTTGGAACTGCAGAAGGACGGGGGACCTAGGCACACCCTTAGAGGTGACCACACCAAGGAGGATTGATTGGCAAGCTGGGAGACATTCTCCCAATAAAGGCACTTTTACAGGGATTGGAGCTTAGTGGTAGAATGCATGCCTAGCATGCACAAAGCCCTAGGTTCAATCCCCAGTGCTGTAAAGGCATTTTCACCTCAATGGGGGCAGAGGGAGACTGGGAGTTACTTGGCTGGGAATGTTGTTGGGGCAGGAGGAGATTTGTCTCTGGAGAGGCTATTTGCAGGTCACAGAGAGATGAATAAGGTTCACCTACACCGAGCCATCTGTGGGGTCAGTGGGAGCTGCTGTATGTCTTTGCTGCCGAAGAGGGAAGGTGAAGTAGGCATCATAGCCAAAGAGAAATGTAGCAATTAGGCCCAGTACCCCTGCAACAATTTTGGAGCTGTTGCCTCCCTCCACAAGGACAACAATGGAGGTTATCAGGTAGAGGATGGCTGCTATGAGGGATCGAAGGAAGTCAGTCCAGGGCCAGTTGATAAATGGTATCTTGGTGTGCAGGTCACACATGTAGAAGATAAACAAGACAGCAGCAAAGATCATCTCAATCACCGACAGGAAGGAGTATGCTGATGTTGATGTACTGAAGCAAATCAGAATCACCAGGCACAATACAATTTCAGCAAACAGAAGGATTCCCTTTCTGGTGCGCCAAAAGTTAGTACATGCTGCCCAGCAGCCTGGGGCCGAGAAGCGTTCCGAGTCCGCCATGGCGTGGACCCGAGTCGCTGGGACGTGGAGGATCTGCTGGCTGGCTCACAAGTTCGAGGATGCAGCACACCCAGCCGTCTTGCCCACTGTCTCAACCTTTGAGGATTTTCAATAGTAACCTCAGGTAAATGGAGTTTTATTTAAGCTGGGAAAATACTTAACACAATTTCTTCTTTTGGGAAGAGTATTATTAGTAGTAACCATAAAATGAATTTGTATGGTTGCCCTTCTCTCCCAACATTTATGAATGTTTTGGAATATCTGAGTCAAACACAGGACAACAAACAAATCAAATACCAAAAGACCAAAGGGAACTATAAAAAAGAAATTTATTCACTTTGTCCTTGAAACTATGAAAGCCGTTTCTAAAATAAGCAGGTTATGAAAACAGGACAGGATAGTCTGCCAGCCTATCCAGGGTTTGATATCCAGAAATGTCTATAGCAGAAGGATATGGATAGCTAAGAGAGAAGATAAAAAGTGCTATTGCATTTTTCCATAACAAGCCCTAGGACAAGATTGTAAAATGAGGCAATTTAGAAAGGTTCTGAGACAAAACAAATGGTCTATATCATTTCACTGTTGATCCTGAGACCCAGCTCAGGTCGAATGATAGGCTGTGCTGAAATTTTTACTCTTTCCTCATAGCCTTTGATATACCCCTAAATCTCTACTGAACTATGTTTTTACAAAATCTTCTAATTTTTTTTATTTTTAACAAATTAAATAAACAGTAACATCTAATTTATTAAGTTTTAATAAGAAACCCATGTTCCTCTATTAGTACCGTGTCCAAGTAAGAGAGGAAAGAGAAACTCATTTTGGAATAGAGAGTTAAGACATAACTGTTCAGTTAAGTAGAGAATGTTGAAGCCCAAACTCATCTGTTCATTATTATCTCGGTGTTAGTAGAGAGATGATGAGTGTGCTATAGGGTGGAAGGAATCAGAATTATGTCTCAACATTTTCTCTTTGGGTTTTCGAATATCTGAGTGGAGAGGTTATGAGTTAGCTATGTTAAGATGACTAGAAGTTAGAAAGCTTTTGGTTTATGATTTTTTTCTGTTTTGACTCAGTTGAGATACTGAGCAGGATGTCCTTGTATGTATGGAGTAATTAACACGTGACAAGGTAACCAAGTAAAGTGCTCAGGCAGCTGAATGTTCTTGTTTCTCCTCCAGAATTTCTACTGGGTATATGAGCAATATTGCAGTGGGCATCCCTGTGGCTTGACCTGCCAAGGGCTGGGTAGGATATTAGAGGACAGGAGCTGGAGAGAAAATGCAACAGAGGCTTTGTGAGGCTGGCAGCAATAATGAGTGAAGAAGTTGAGATCAAATCCATACATTGCCACTAGGCAATGATCAGTCCCCAAGCAGAATCAACAGCTAGCTCAACTGCAGTTATTAGCTGTGGAGTACAACAATATGCCTCTATGTTAAAATGACACGGCCATTATATAGGATTCCAGAAATTCAATGCATGTCCAAAAACTCCCATTAACCCCAGCACTATGAAGTTTTATAGGTTGGCACTGTCTATATAACAAGACCTTGTTTTGGACTGCAGCAAGGAAAACTTGGACATGGCTAATGAATGAGTGTCTTCCAAATACTGATTTAAACTAAATGAGAGATTTCAACTATTAGCTCAGATTACATCTTAATGTACATTAGACTAATTTTCCCTCCATTAGATAATTGGTTGGAATATCAAATCACGGGCTTAAAGGAAGCATATTTTTTCTTGGAGATTTGTGTGGTAATGTGATAAACATATGTCAGAGGACTGTGGTAGTTTGAATCAGATGTCGCCCATAAACTCACGTGATTTGAATGTATAGTCCCCAGCTGGTGGCAATTTGGAAGACAGAACCATGCTGGAGGAAGTGTGTTGTTGTTGGGGGTTTGTTCTGGGTGTTGTAGCCAGCTCTCCTTTTCTAGAGTTGGGCTCACCTGCTCTGTTTTCCCCTGCTGTGGCACAGGTGGTGACCAGCCTCTGCTCATGCCATCCTTTTCCCTGCCGTCATGACGCTTCCCCTCAAGAGTGTCGGCCAAAATAAATAACTTTCTGCCTGTCAGCTGCTTTTGGTTGGGTGCTTTGTTTCAACAATGAGAAGGTGATCACAACAACTAAAAACAATGTAATCACATCGACTGTTGTTGGTTCTCTGTAGGCTGCAAGCCAGAGGAGGAGCTGCACATCCTTGAGCCTGAACACAGCTGGGGGACCAGTGAGGAGAGCCTACAAACAGCATCATCAGGCTGGGGGCCAGCTGACTGCGCTTTCAGACAAGACCTCCAGGCCTCATAAAGGAACACATATGTCTAGTTCACAGAGTATAAGCAACAGTGTAATTATTGAGCCACTGGTGGAAAATTTCAGAATGAAAATAAGAGCATCTGCGATAGACAACTTCTCTGTAAATGCCTGGCTTGTGTTTGAACGATCTGTTTCTCCCACATTGTGCATATCTACTTGCCATAAAAAGCTCATCACTGTCAGTGACAATGTCCATTCAGCTGGTGGTCAACAATATAAACAGCCTTGTTTGGATCGAGGGGGGGGCTTCAATCTCTTTGATGTGATTCCAGTACTTAATATATTTTGCATACTAATGTTCTTTGACTAGGGAAATATCTAGCTTGTGATCTCACTTTTGAATTGTGAGCTGTTCTGTTTGCTTAGCAGAACATGTGGCTATTTTTTTCACTTAGGAAAAAGAGGCTTACTTCAATCATTCATTTTTATAGAATCATAATTTCATTCTCTGTGGGTTGAATTCCTATCTTTGGTAGAGATGAGAAGCAGGTGGATTAGAGAAGGAGGAAAAGAAATGTCTAATTATTTGGCCTTTTTATCATTGCATAGAATTAGTTTACACAGGCTTTTTTTTTTTTTTCAGTCTCATGTTGCCATATTTCTGAACTTTATAAAACCTTGAAATGTTGCCTAAGCTAGGACATGGAAACAATTCTCTTAAAGATATTATCTGAACAGTACCTTTTAATTTAATTTTTCTTTAAGACAGAGGTTCTGAAAATATCTGTATTTTAAGGTCCCACTTTGGATAACCTGTATTACAAACCATCACTTAACACTTTCCAACTATTTCGATGATGCACTTACTTTATACAGGGAGTCTATCAGCAACCTCATGGCACCCAGCCAATGAACACTTGGGAAAAAGCCATTCGGGGAATGTGGGGACAGGATTCGTAGGAGGGCATCGGAAATGGTGGAGAAATTGACCATAGGAAATATTCCTTTTCACACATATATGTTAAAGAGCGCAAATGAACATTTGGAGGTTTCAGTCTTTCTCTGTTCCTACTGCCAAGTATCACTTTGGCTATGTCCCACATCCCGTCTTTATAAAACAACCGCTGAATTCATGGAGTTGGT
The DNA here is from genome assembly GCF_020740685.1 of Jaculus jaculus. Classification (NCBI taxonomy): domain Eukaryota; kingdom Metazoa; phylum Chordata; class Mammalia; order Rodentia; family Dipodidae; genus Jaculus; species Jaculus jaculus. Next base: position 38,180,095 of record NC_059104.1, read on the forward strand.
GGGAGAATAAATAGAGGTAAAACCTATACAAATACTAGAAGTCGTAAATTGTCATGTGGTCATGAAATTATAACTCTCTTTTCACTACTAGAAGTTTCTACACTTTGTGTATTTTACTATCAGATGAGCTGTGTAGCATGACTCCTTCTTACTTCCATTCTCTGATTCAACGTAGGGAGCCATTAGGGTGTCTTACGTACGGCGAGGAGAACTTCCTCTTCCCCACCTTATGTAAGAACAAGGAAATCCACTGTCCTCATGTATGTTGAGACCATGACAGCTTACTGACTGCTAATAACCTTGACAATGTTATTTTTCTTAGAGAAAAGGAAGACCTGATGACTTCTTTGTTCGATTTCACCTAAAGAGTAGTCTTGCCTGGTGCACACAGTAAGTGTCATTGGTAGGGAATTGTCCAGGAGGCATTCACTATGTAAATGTTCTAATTAGATCAGTGTAAAAGAGCAGTCGTACATTCTGTTATAGCAGTGTGTCTGGTTCCATTAATAAAACCTCCCGAAGGCATGCACTACCAGTTTTCTCAATTAGTTTGTCCCAGATCATTTCATCTTAGGGTAGGGAGGGGAGGAAGAGTAGAAAGGGAGGGTGAAGGAAGATGACAAATTTACAGGTGTTTTCTCCATTTTTAAAGAGCTGCCCCAATTTGCCCCTTATTCACTATGTTGGGCGCTATGCTCTCTGGGAAGTCGTAATCCCTGCTAAGTACTTGGAAAAAAATCAAAAGTCAAAACACAACTTTCTTCCTCTTTTTCCCTGATGAGGCAAATGTTAACCCTCACCATTGGCAGAATTTCTCACTAACCCCCTTTCTTCCTTCCTCTCCTCTTTCTCTTTCTACATATGGTTTTTACTTTTTAAAATCCTGAGCACAGTGCCTGGCACATGACAGCCATGGAATGAAGCATTTGTTCCTTCCCATTTCTCAAAGGCACAGCAAGTCCCAGGCCTCTGGGAAGAAATGCAGAGGCGGCATAGGTGGCTGTAGAATGTGTGACAAAGGGACATTGTTAAAAGACTGGAAAGCCTGCAGTCCTTTTAATTTGGTTTTGGGATTATTAGTTGTCAAACTATTTACAGAGAATCTTGCTGGGTGTGGTGGTGCACACCTTTAATCCAAGCTCTCAGGAGGTAGAGATCAGAGGATCCCGGTGAGTTTTGAGTTTGAGGCCATGCTGAGATTACATAGAGAATTCCAGGTCATCCTGGGCTAGAGTGAGACTCTACTGAAAAACAAAACAAAAAAAAAATCTGAGTTTTTTTTTTTTTTTTTTGCTTTTTGAGGTAGGGTTTCATTCTAGCTCAGGCTGACCTGGAATTGTCTATGTGGTCTCAAGGTGGCCTTAAACTCATGGTGATCCACCTACCTCTCTGCCTTTCAAGTGCTGGAATTAAAGGCATGTACCACCACGCCTTGCTAGATCTAAAGTTTTTAAACAGAGATGAATGTAAGGGCCCATATACATGCATAGGTGCATGACATACTTGTGGAGGTCAAAGGACAACCTTCAAGTCACTCCTTACTGTTGTGCCATATTTGAGGCAGGGTTTCTCTGGGCCTCAGTCTGCTGATGTCCAGCAGCTTAATGTGAATTCTGCCTGTGTTTCCAGTTTGGCCATCAGCATGTTGGCATAGCAGAAACTGGGGTTGCAGAAGCCCACCACAGCTTCTGAATTGTTATAAAGTGTCTGATGATTGAACTTGGATACTCAGGTTTGAGTAGCAAGCACTTCATCCCTAGTCCACATGAAATATTTTGAACTCTAAAGGAAGCAGAGAGAAATAAAGGTGAGTAAAATCTTAGAAGGAAACAGAATTACTGAGTGACTGAGTAGTACACTGCCCCCTCAACTTCCCTTCTCATTGTTTTTCTTTCTATCCTCTTCTGGGTTTGGAGGTAAGCCATGAGTACACACAGTGGGCAAACTCTGTCCTTAGTGACTGGTGGTGTAGGGAGTCAGGTGGTGGGATATACCGCCATGAAGCTTAGTAACAAAGGGCTCAGGTGAAAGCCTACCGGCTTTGAGCTAGTCTCCCCTATTCTATCCTAATTAACAGGCTCTGAGCTAGTCAGCTCTGTACTAGCTTAACTTTTTTAAAGCTTTTGAAAAGAACCTTTAGGCCTGAAGAGATGGCTCAGTGGTAAGGCACTTGCCTGCAAAGCCTAAGGACCTGGGTTCGATTCCCCAGTACTCACATAAGGCCACATGCACAAGGTGGCACATTCATCTGGCTAGAGGCTCTGACATGCTCATTTTCTCTCTTTGTCTTCCTCTATCTACCTCTTTTTCTCTCTCAAATAAAAAAATGAATGAGTTATTTAAAAAAGATAAAATTACCTTTATTATTATTTCTAACATGTGCATTACAGGAAACAAAAACAGGAGACAAGAAACAGTCACACGGTCACAGGCAGCGTGGCGGGACATACATGCTGGGTCCTTGTATGTGTGCACCTAATATTGCATTTAGGCAACTGAGACTATGCAGTATGTATCATGCTTTCTCTCACTGAATATTCACCAACTCAAAGACTCTAAGCTTCACGAGGATTTTGATAACTGAGAAAGCAGTACAACATCTCAATCTGTTGGAATTGTAATTTTGTCTTCCTTGGCAACAAAAACTTCACAGGAGACAAAAATGGCAACAGGCCTCTATAGCTAGAAGTCTTGGCAGAGTCATGGTTAAAAGTCTGCATTCTCTTAATGCTCAGCTTAAAATCAAACATAAAAGCAACACGCCATTCTACGCATAGTGTTTCTAGAGATTATCGGGTCTATGCTACTTCACTATTACCAGGAAGGCATGTTCCCACTCAACTACGGATTCCTGTTGAGCAGCCGGAGGCTGCACATGCATCAAGGGCTCCATCACGTCCGTCTGAACACACCTGTGCACACTGTCACTGCAGGCCACCCTTCTGCCGCCAGCTTAATGAACGTGTCCTGACCGCCGCTATCCAGAGGTGGTGTAGCAATTCTCCATTCAGGCCTTGTCAATCCGCTGTGAACTTATGTCACGGGTGGTGGAGAGGGAGAAGAGGGCAGACAAGGGAAGCACTAGTCCCTCCACATCTAGAAGATGGTTTTCAGTTACAACAATACGCCTATCTGTGCCTTGTTCTGTAAAGAACTTGTTTATTGTGTACAAAGATGCCTCCTGAACATAGTCTAACGTTTTTTTTTTTTTCTTTTGATCATTTGAGCAGGAGTCACAATGGTAGTACACACTGGGCTTCTCAAGCACGGCGATATGGAGGGAAAATAACAGAGAAAAATGGTTAAATACTAGTTTACCTTTGTCTACAGTACACTTCAACCTAAGAGAAAGAAAGCACACACACACACACACACACGCACACACACACACACACACACACACACACATACACATACACACACAAGAAACTAGAGGGTTACAGGTTATAAATGAAAACGAAATATTGGTTCTTAATTAGAGTATGGGTGACTACTTTTGGTGACACAATCTATTCCCCTGGAAAACTTAGTAATCAAGATGTCTAGGCATACGCTGCAGGATTACAATGAAAGTTTAATTAGAGGTTTTATAATTAAGTGGTTATAATGATGGTCAACTAGCCCATAAATTTACCAATAATATTTATTTCAACAATGCAGGATTTCTGACTTTGAAAAGCCTTTATTTATAAAAAATGACCATGGCATACTTCAGCTTCTAGGGGGCAGAGGCAGGTAATACAATGAGCCATGGTGGTGACATGAGTATTGGATTGATAAAGAATGGGTGGGTTTGGAAAAAAGTAAGGGGATCTAGGTTGCTTCAAGGGGCATGCTAAAATAATTAGCCATGGATCCAAGATGGATAAAATGTGGAGTAATTGTAAGGCATTGTTAAGGCATTGGGACATACTAAGTGATTAGGAGCTAGTCTGCTCTGCTCCCCTCCCCCATCTTTCCACCTGCCTTACCACAGTTCATCTTTCAGGCCCTGGATTATGCAAGCCTTCTCTCTCCCAAAAGAGTATTTTATTCCCTCTCTCTGCTCATCTCTCTCTGTTTAGTTATTGCTGTTTGGTTTTTCACTTAAGGACTTTGTTGTTGTTGTGTGTGTGTGTGTGTATGTGTGTGTGTGTGCGTGTGTGTGTGTGTACCTGTCTAAGGACAGAAACTATCCTAGTCTTTCCTGTGCTCTTTCTAGTGTTTGGTACAGTAGTTTCAAATGTCAAGGAGTTTGAAGGGTAATTAGTGAACACGATCACTTGTTAACTATAAAGATGGATGACAGAGTGGATGAAGAACGGACTTCAGAGACTGAGGTGACCACAGGAAACAGACCTGATGTGATAATTAAGAGGGAAGAGGCAACCCACAGCCAGTAGATATAGTTCAAAGAACATCAAGGCTATATTTACATTTGTTATTTTCTATCCCCCCAAATGAATAAATGAATGTGTTCTCCTCAAATATAGATGTGCCTTTGCCTATAATGTGCTATTAATCTGATTCCAAAAACACTGTCATATAAAAACCGGTATACTGGTCTTCAACATTACACACACACACACACACACACATCATCATCATCATCATCATCATCATCAATGTAAGTAGTGCATACTTTTCTACTTATACATTGCCTGTTGGTGGAAAATTAAGAAATTGTGCAGGTGCCTTGCTTTCCCATCTTTGATAGGTAAGCACAACCTCTTTGAACAAATTAGAAAAGGAAATATATAGAAACATGAATACTACATAATCCCTTTTAGACCATATATACATACCATTAGAATAAAGAAAGGCCCCCACTACCTAATTTCTTTTTTTAAAAATATTTTTATTTATTTATTTGAGAGTGACAGAGGGAAAGAGGCAGAGAGAGAGAGAGAGAGAATGAGAGAGAGAGAATGGGCGCGCCAGGGCCTTCAGCCACTGCAAACGAACTCCAGATGTGGTGCCTCCTTGTGCATCTGGCTAACGTGGGTCCTGCAGAGTCAAGCCTCGAACCGGGGTCCTTAGGCTTCACAGGCAAGCGTTAACCACTAAGCCATCTCTCCAGCCCCTACCTAATTTCTTGAAGCAACAAAAATGTGGGGCAAGATGAGATAGCGAGACAAAACATAAAACAGTGAATCCACAATTAAGTCATCTCCATGGACTGAAGGCCAACACCAAGGGGAAGGCAGGTGTGGGCTAGGTAGAATAAATAGAGTTAAGTGGGTTTTCTGGAGAGTTGAATGAGCCTGCCACACTTGGGGAGAAATGAATGAGAAATAGGGTTGTACCCAGTGTGGCAGGTGTGGATGGTGTGATCTAAGCAAGTTCCTGAGGAAGATAGTGGGTTAAAGCAGAGAAGAGAAAGGCTTGCTGAGCAAGGAGAGCCCACTGAATGCTATCTATGGAATATCTGGGTTCCCCTAAAATTCATATGCTGGAATCTAATCCCAGAGCAATGTTATTTAGAGAGGGAGTCTTTGGGAGGTACTTTAAGTCATGAGAGTGGAGCCCTAATGGAGGTGCCTCGTGCTTTACAAGAAGAGGGCATATTGGGGCCTGGAGAGATGGCTCAGGGGTTAAGGTGTTTGCCTGTAAACCCTAAGGACACAGGCTTGGTTCCCTAATCCCCAAGTAATGTCAGATGCACAAGGTGGCATGAGCGTCTGGAGTTCGTTTGCAGGGGCTGGAGGCCCTGGCACACACATTCTCTTTCTCTCTCTCATAAATCAATAAATAAATAAAGTTTTTTTTTTTTTAATTTTAAGAAAGTAGAGGGCAGATTGGTGGCTTTCTGTTTTTCTGCAGCACCAGGATGAAAAGAGAAGTTGACGGTTTTCCGCCTGGAAGATGGTCAAGAACCAGGCCATGGAGCGGCAATGCCCCTGGCACCACCAGAGTTTGGACTTCCAGCCTCGGGGTCTATGGGAAACGAAGGCTTGCTATACACATGAGCTACTAGGCTGCGGCAATTTGTTGGAGCAGCCCAAACTAAGACAGAGAGTAACAGGCTGTGGTTAGAAGTCTTGGCTGTTTAGCAGCAGGGCCAGATCACTGCTAAGATGGCTGGTCTGCCAGTGTTTCCAAACTGTTTCTCCAGCTAATTTAAGAACATACAAAAGGTAGGGGCGAGGTCCCTGCCCTAAAGCTTAGGCTCCAACTAGGAGGAAAAAGAAAATCTCTCTAATTATTCAAGTGGTTTAATGATATGCTTTAACAGTTATTTTGCTGCATGGCAATTAGATTCAAATGGTAAGTCAGTCACACAAATGAATATAATTAGTAGTGTTTCTGCATAGTTAAATCAAGCATTTAGACGCCTGTTAGCGGAATGGTGGCCCAGAGAGAAGGAGTCTTTGTGGCTTTCAGCACTTCCTCATTCCTGCTAAGGGAAGAATTATGGATGCTTCTAAAGTTCCCCCATTGATGTGATAGTTAGGATGGGAGCTGCCCACTCCCAGGGAGATCCCATAGGATCACATTCATACTTGATCCTTGTCCTTCTTCCCTATTTCTGGACGCTCAGGAAGGAGGAAGGCTAGGCAGATGGAGGAAGGCATAAGCATCTCTGCCTGTGTCCTGGGAATTTAGGAAGTTCCCGATTTTGGAAAAATACCTTGTCATCTTTTGCCTGTTATTTTTTTTTAACATGTGTAATGTATTTTATTATCTTGAAAAAAAATTTAAATACAGATAAAAATAAGGATAAAGAATGGGGGCTGGACAGATGGCTTAGAAATTAAGATGTTTCTCTGGGAAGCCTAAAGACCCATTTTGATTCCCCAGTACCCATGTGAGCCAGATACACAAGGTAGCACATGCATCTGGAGTTCTTTTTCAGTGGCTGGAGGCCCTGGTGCCCTCATTCTCTCTCTCTCTCACTCTCTCTCTCTCCCTCCCTCCTCTCTCATTCTCTCTCTTAAAAATAAATAAATGGAATATTTTTTTAAAAAAGAATGCAATGACCTGCCTATTATGAACATCAACAGATTTTTAACATATGGCATATTTACTTCAGGATTAAAAAAAAAAGGACAAATGCTACATTCTGGGTACAAATGAAGGCCCTTTTTGTACCACAGACTTATTTAGTTTCCCTCCATGTAAAGGCACTATTGTATTAAAGTAGAGACTTATTAAGATCAGGCTGTGCCCTTCTCTGAGTTACTTTATATTGAATAAAATGACGTTCTTTTTGCAATGTGCCTTGCCCTTGGAAAGTCTGTTTTACATGCAGCTTTTAACTTCTATTTCAGGGTCAAGAATAATACTATACCTGTAGGAAACATGAATGGCCCCATCTGTCTTAAGTTCCTATAATCCTACCCTGGTGTATTCCTAATTTTTTGCTATATTTTGAGGCCTCTTTATCCATAATTTAACCTGTCACTCCTTTCCTAGTTACGATTGGCTTTGTTGAATAAATCCTCCCTCAAGGATCATTATCATTATCACTTCCTGGGTACCCAGGATAAGGGTCCTGTGACCTAAAGTGGCCATTCTTTCTTTTTTATTTTATTTATTTAAGATTAAGAGAAAGAGAGAGCGAGAACAAGAGAGCGAGAGAGCGAGAGAGCGAGAGAGAGAGAGAGAGAGAGAGAGAGAGGGAATGGACATGCTAGGGCTTCTAGCCACTGAACTCTAGATGCATGCACCACCATGTAAATCTATGTTATGTGGGTACTGGGGAATTGAACGTGGGTCCTTAGGCTTCACATGCAAGAGCCTTAACCACTATACCATATCTCCAGCCCTCAAGTAGCCATTCTTAGCATCATTTATGCTAACAGTCATAATATTATCTGCAGATCTGTATTTCCCAAGTACTTTGAGTGCCAGCTGTTTGTCCATATGTCTGTCCCCATCAACTAGACAGGCTTTTAAACAACACGGCAGGTGCTCTGCTTACTCATGGGTTTACATCATGGGAATTCTTTGAGTGTAACTTTATATTATCTGGGACTGCTACTGTTACCTTTTTTCCCCTAAACTCCTGCTTTATGGGGTATCATGGATTCCCCAGAAATAAGCACCTTGTCTTTTTCCTTAGCATGTCCCCTGTCTTTCTTTCCAGAGCAATCGTGCTTTCCTAGATAGTGTTTTTGACCTACTCAAATAGTTTGTTACTATAATGCAATTCTACAATCCACCTGCTATAGGAAGAGTCAGAAATATGTGATCTGAAGTCACCTTCTCCCTCTGTTTCTGGTAACCAGTCTGTTATGAATTGAGACTTAAAATTTTTTAAATGTTTATCATTCTTCTTCTTCTTATTATTATTAACAAGATTTTTCATATGGATACATCATGTGTTGGAACCCTCTTTTCCCTCGTCCCTGCCCTCATTCTGTTGGGGAAGCTCCTCACTCAGGGAATTTTGCTGAAGAGACTTTTTTTTAAAAACCAATTATTTATTACAGACACACAGAAAGAAAGAGAGATAATGGATTCCAGACACATGCACCACTTGGTGCATCTGGATTTATATGGGTACTGGGGGATTGAACCCTGGCCATCAGGCTTTATAAGCAAGCACCTTTAACCACTGAGCCATTTCTCCAGTCCCAGGTCGACACTCTGCAGTGTAGGTAATACTCTTTCCCAGCTCTCTAACTGTTTGCCTTTGGTCTCTACAGAGCAGATATTTCTCTCCTCCTAGAACCAGAGTCAGGTGCTGTCCTCCGCTGATCACTGTGCTGCAAGCCAGGTCTTGGGTCAGAAGAGGGAATTTAGTCTCTGTTCAAGAATATTTGGTGGGGCTACAAACTTATATCATGAGTGGTTTAATTTGTTGGGGAAAAAATGTATATTTTTATTTTGCCAATGGCCTGTTTGCTCCTTGGACTCCTTTATAAAATTGTCTTGTTATGCTGGTTGTGAGCACGCTCTCAGAAGCATAGCCCAACGTGCATGTGTCTTTCCACAAGGTCGGAATTTATTGAGCAACAATAAACTCACAGAGTATGGCGGTTTTAACTGCAGCAGTTTTCCGGATACTTCTACTTTCCTTGATTGCTCTGGCTGAGGGAAACCTACACTGCTGTATTCGAATCTTAATTACCAAAGTGAACTCTGAAGTCACACATCCCACAGTATATATATATCTCTGTATATGCAGATATGTAGGTCACAGAATGACGACACAAGGTTAACGAGGCAAAAGGTTTTAAAGGGCCTTCAAGGCCAGAGCTGTCTATAACCCTTGTCCTGTGGGAAGTGGAGCCAGAAAATGGCTGGGGCTCCTTAACAGCAAGATTGAGTAAAGGGACTCTACGGCAAGGAAACCAAGTGGATGAGTGATGGACGGGACAGCCAGTGTTCTCTGTCCTCGGGCTGTCTGAAGAGAGCCCACAGGGTGCTACGAGCAAGGGCTCTGGGTCCTGCATCAGCACATATACACCCCTCACACACAGAGCAAATACGTACACCACACCTCACATACTACACATATGCAACACACACACATGCACATGCGCACATACACATGAATTCTACATGCACAGGTACTGGATTCTGTGCGGTTTAGTAACATCATCAGAGTCCCCAGTGGCTCATAACCTCCTACCTAGTCATGGCCAGAAGTAGCAGCACTTCCCCTGGCTTTGTGTCCCAGAGCGATGGCACGGCTGTACCCGGGAACCAGTCTTTCACAGTTACATTCGTGGCAAAGGAGGAGAACATTTGCTTCCCTTCCAAAGCCACATCCTGCATCAGCCTGGGGCTGTGACTACAATGGATGTGTTCATTATTTTTATGTTATTATTTTTCTTCTTTATCCAAATATTTATTTATTTTTGAGGTAGGGTCTCACTCTAGCCCAGGCTGACACCTGAAATTCATTATGTAGTCTCAGGGTGGCCTCATAGTGATCCTCCTACCTCTGCCTCCCAAGTGCTGGGATTAAAGGCATATACCACCATGCCCGGCTTCAAATATTTATTTTTAACTAAAAATAAAAGATATGGGCTGGAGAGATGGCTTAGCAGTTAAGCGCTTGCCTGTGAAGCCTAAGGACCCCGGTTCGAGGCTCGGTTCCCCAGGTCCCACGTTAGCCAGATGCACAAGGGGGCGCACGCGTCTGGAGTTCGTTTGCAGAGGCTGGAAGCCCTGGCACGCCCATTCTCTCTCTCTCCCTCTATCTGTCTTTCTCTCTGTGTCTGTCGCTCTCAAATAAATAAAAAAAATAAAAATAAAAATAAAAGATATATGTTTATGGCATCCAATATGATGTTTTTATTTATTTATTTATTTATTTATTTATTTATTTCGCGTGCGCCCCCTTGTGCATCTGGCTAACGTGGGACCTGGGGAACCGAGCCTCGAACCGGGGTCCTTAGGCTTCACAGGCAAGCGCTTAACTGCTAAGCCACCTCTCCAGCCCCAATATGATGTTTTAAAACATGTACCTACTGTAGAATAGGTAAAGCAAACTGAATAACATGAATGGCTTCATGTTTATTTATTTGTCATGAAAACACTTAAAATCTACTCGGCATTTTTGAGTGTACAGTATATACATTTCTAAAAGTGTCAATCAATAAAATATTACCAAATACACATTACTGGAAAGTGGAAAAATCATTGAGTCCAACCAGGGACCTGCTATATATTGTTATTAACTATAGTCACATTGCTGTACAGTCAGTTTCTTGAGTTTATCTTTCCTTTGTAAGTGAAGTTTCAATCTTTTGATCAAAGTTATCACAAACTCACCAAGGGCTGCTGGTAACCACTGTCTGACTCTCTGCTTCTATGAGATTGATTTTTTACATCTGACTTGTGAGATCATGCAGGGTTGGTCATTCTGTGCTGGGCTTACTTATTCAACATGTCTTCCAGGTTTAACCATGTTGTTAACAAATGACAAGATTTCCTTTTTTAATTTTTAATGTGTGTATGTTTGTGTGTGCATGTATGTGTTGAGCATGTATGTGTGAAGACCAGAAATTGTTATCAGGCTTCATTGGTCTCTCTCCACCTAATTTACTGAGACAGGGTCTTCCCATCTCAGCTCACTCTTGGTACTTCCTCCCTGCTAATATGACAAGATGTGGTGCCTTGCTATCTGTGCTACCTTGCTTTCCCTGCCATAATGAAACTTCCTTTTTAGACTGTAGACTGAAATGCATAGGCTGCTTTGATTTGGGTGTTTTGTCCCATGAAAGAGGAAATAACTCCTATAGATATCCACACTGTTTTCCACAATGGTCGTACAAATTTATATTCTTTTGTCATTAAATAAATTTAAGCTTATTTGTTTATTAGAGACAGAGGGAGAGAGAGAGAGAGAGAGAGGGCTCGGGAAATAGAGAGAGAGAGAGAGAGAGAGAGAGATAGAGGGAATGAATGGGAATGCCAGGGTCTCTAGCCACTGCAAATGAATTCCGGACACATGTGCCATGATGTGCATCTGGCTAACATGGGGCCTGGAGAATCGAACCTGGGTCCTTAGGCTTCGCAGGCAAGTACCTTAACTGCTCAGTCATCTCTCCAGCCCCTCTTTTGTCTTTTTGATACTGGCCAATCAAACAGGTGTAAAGGGATTTGTCATTATGATCTCAGTATCTCACTGAAGATAAATGGTGCAGAGTATTTTTATCATATTCTGGCTAGCTTCTTGTGCATACTCTTTTTTGTTAAATTTTGATTTATCAAAGTGGGGTCTTGCTCTAGCCTGGGCTGACATGAAATTCACTATGTAGTCTCAGGGTGGCTTTGAACTCATGGCAATCCTTATACCTCTGCCTCCTGAGTACTGGGATTAAAAGCGTGGGCCACCACATCTGGCTTCATATCTCTCAAGTTTCTTTTCCATTATTTAATCAGATTTGCTGTTCTTGCTATTTATTTGAGTTACTTATATATGTTGACTTCTCACTCCTTACCATATGCATGAGTTGGAATTATGGTCTCCCATTCAAAGGTTTTCCCATTTTGTCAGAAGGGGTATTAATTTTCTGCTTACTGTCTCAGTCACACCACTACAACCCTGCCACAATCATTTAGCTACCTCTCGATGTTTCCTTGGCCTGCATAGGCTTGATAATTTGATAGGTTACTACTTGTCTAATTGTCATTGTGTTGCCTGTGGTTTTTGATATCGTATTCAGAAAAATCATTAGGCCTCTGTGATAGAACTTTCCAGCTATGTTGACTTCTGGTAATCCTATAGTTTTCGTTCTTACATTTAATTCTTTCATCATTTTTGAGTTGATTTTTTTTGTGTGTACTATGAGATTGCTCTAAATGTAGATATCCCATTTTTACAGCACAATTTATCAATTAAATTGCCCTTTCCTCACTGCATGCGTTTGGGTTCTTCGTTGAAATTCTGGCTTTATTATTATTATTATTATTTTTTGCTTTTTTGAGGTAGGGTCTCAGTCTAGCCCAGGCTGACCTGGAATTCACTATGGTGTCTCAGAGTGGCCTTGAACTCACAGTGATCCTCCTACCTCTGCCTCCCAAGTGCTAGGATTAAAGGCGTGTGCTACCACGCCCAGCTGGCTTTATTATTTTGATCAAGATTGTTTAAACTTTTCGGGCGTGGTAGTGCATGCCTTTAATCCCAGCACTTGGGAGGCAGAGGTGGGAGGATTATGAGACTACATACTGAATTCCAGGTCAGCCTGGGGCAGAGTGAGACCCTACCTAAAAAAAAAAAAAAAAAATCAACAAAATGATTGTTTAAATTTTTTCAGGACCTTTTGTGGTTTCATGTGGATTTTAGGAATTTTTTGTTGTTTCTGTGAAAATGTCATAAACATTTAACAGGATATATATAAGATCAATTGACCACTTGTGAATGCTGGGGCATTTTAGCAATACTAATTTTTCAAAATCATAAATATCAGGTATGTTTTCATTTATTTATATCCTCTTCATTTTTATTAATATTTTGCAGTTTTAAAATTATATATCTTTAATTTCATTGCTTAAGTATTCCTAAGTATTTTATTATTATTTTCAAAATATTTTTTACTTTTCTTTACTTATTTGAGAGAGAGACAGAGAGAGAGAGAGAGAGAGAGAGAGAATGGGTGTGTCAGGGCCTCCAGCCACTGCAAATGAACTCCAGATGTATGCACCCCCTTGTGCTTCTGGCTTATGTGGGTCCTGAGGAGTTGAACCTGAGTCCTTTGGCTTGACAGGCAAGTGCTTTAACCACTAAGCCATTTCTCCAGCCCTATTTTAGTTTTCATAGCTATTGCAAAGTGGATTATTTCACTTCTTAAAATAGCTCATTGTTAATATATAGAAACACTATTGATTTTAAATGTGCATTTTTTAAAAATCTTGTAGCTTTGCTCAACCTATTAGTTTTACTGGTATTTAGTGCAGTTGTTAGGATGGTTTATATGAGAGTATGTAGTTTGCAAATAGAGATAAGTTTTCTTTATTCTTTTTCCTTCCCTTCCTCCTTCCTTCTTCCTTCCTCTCCTTCCTTCTTTCCTTCCTTCCTTCCTTCCTTCCTTCCTTCCTTCCTTCCTTCCTTCCTTCCTTCCTTCCTTTCTTCCTTCCCTCCTTCCTTCCCTCCCTTCCTTCTCTTTCTTCCTCCCTTCCTTTCCCCCTTCCTCTTTCTTTCCCCCTTCTTTCTTTCATTCATTCTTTCTTTGTATCCTGTATTTATTTCTCTTGTGTAATTGCTATATCTGGCTGTTGTGAGCAGAAGTCTATTCACTGCAGACAGGGCAACGAAGACAGACAATGGAATGATTCAACTAATGTCTTGATTTTTGTACCAATGGGTTTACTGGGATGACTCACAGGAGCGTAGGTGAGAGGGTACTTAACAGGAGCATGGGAGACTCAGAGGCAACTGCATAATTTAAATGCCCAACCCAGCATGGGTGATGACTCACAAAACCTGTATTTCTAGAGCTCTGTTCACAACATGCAAGGTAGCTTGGTCAGCAGGCTAAACTACTGAGCAATTGTTATTTCCTACATAATCTTGGGGAGAAATCTTGTGAATCTTATACATTTCTAAGCATCCTGAGCCTTGTAAGTTACATCAGCTTCTGAACCTTGAAAGTAGCATGAACATCTTTCTCATGCCTCCAGGAGAAAATGTTTCCATTTGGAAAACATGTGTGCATCATATTGGGGACTTCCTGTGCAGAGCAGATGTAGTGAAAGTAGGCATCCTTATTTCATTCCTCACCTTAAAGGAAAGGGAAAACTTTTCACTGTTGAGAGTACTTTTGTTCTTGTCATATATGGCATATTTCCATGTTGAGATACATTCCTTCAATATCTCATTTGTTGAGACATTATTATTATTTTTTTTTTACCATGAAAGCATGCTAAATTTTGTCAAACATTATTGCATGTAATGAGACGTTTATAGTGTTTTTTTTTTTCCTTGTGCTCTCATAATGTGGTGAATCACAGTGTTATGTATGTTGAGCCATTTATCTGAAGGATAAGTCCCCCTTGATCATGACGAATTCTTATAGTACTTTAATAGCTTGGCTTAGCACCAATAACAGGGCCCTCATTCAACTGGCTGACAAAGAATTCAATCCCAAAAATTTACCTTTAGAATTTTCTCCTCTTCCTCCTCCTTCTTCTTTGTAAATAAATAATTGCTTCTAGAGAATTTATTTATTTTGATTTGTATTTAGTTTTTGAGGTAGGGTCTCACTGTAGTCCAGGCTGACCTGGAATTCACTATATAATCTCACGGTGGCCTTCAACTCAAGGTGATCCTCCTACCTCTGCCTTCCGAGTGCTGGGAGTAAGGTGCGTGTCACCACACCTGGCTAGAGTCTACTTCTTGGGACCATCCTGGTACCAACTCTACAAGTTCTTATTTCCTAAAATCAGGGCTTAAGAATGAGACTCAGTTGGGGATTGCTTATTTCCCAAGAGAAAGGATGAATAGGGGAGGAGCTAGAAGTTGTATTAGGGTGAAGTTGCAAGTGAAGTCTAGTAGTAGCCTCTTGCATGGGGAGCTGTGTTGTTGCAGTCAGGTTTGCATTGCTGGTAGAAATCACCCAACCAAAGCAACTTCTGGAAAAAAGAGGTTTATTTTGGCTTATAGGCTCGAGAGGAAGCTCCATGATGGCAGGGGAAAATGATGATATGAGCAGAGAGTGGACATCAGCCAATATACGGTGGACAACAGGAACAGGAGAGTGTGTGAAACACTGGCAAGGGGAAACTGGCTATAACACCCATAAGCCCGCCCCCAACAATACACTCCCTCTAGGAGGCTTTAATTTACAATTGTCATCAGCTGGGGAACCTAGCATTCAGAACACCTAAGTTTATGGGGGACACCTGAATCAAACCACCACGCGCTAGTAACACAAACTGCAACATCAAATTTCTCCTCCAAGTCCCTCCTTCTTTTGCAAATCATTTCTGGCTGTTTTCTGTTCCTCAGAGTGGGAGAGAAGTATAACCTAGCAGGTTAAGCATCTATGGTTTCACGGAGACCATTTACCTGGAAAAGATTTCAGTGAGATGCCATTAGTAGTCAACACCACCAGCAGATGTGTACACTGGTTCTGGACTAGAAGATCTGGCCAGGATATGAGTAGGATTCGATGAAACAAGAAATATACTTTCAGGGGAAAGATAGAAACAAGCATTTCAAAGAGTTTGACAAAATGGGGTTGAAATATCATTTAAATTTCCCAGAGTATTTTACCTTCCAGGTAGGCATAATCCACATTACATTTTTCTCTAAGTAGGAGAGAATTTTGCCACTTCAGACACATCTGGATATTACCTTTCATTGTGGTCACAGATATCAGATGGATCTGCGTTCATTAAGCTCTGTAAACCCCCTGTAAATTGCAGCGTTATTTCTATCAATTAATGCTATATTCTTCATATTTTTTTTGTTATATTGAGCCTTGAATGCTCAGGAACAGGAAGCATCACCAACCTAACTGCCATCTGCTCAGCCCACATGTCCACGTGGAGCCTGCACACTCACACTTCCAACAACGATGTAATGCTCCTTGTTCCCCTGCCGTCTCGGGTTCAGGGTGTTTAGATGTCTTGTCATATTCACAAAGATGTACAATCTTCTGAGCCCCTGGGGGTCTGACAAGTTGGGGCTTGCAGAGCTTATTAATTCCAAAAAGTCCTTCATCTGAGGTAGCAGCTCAATAAATATCCTCAACAAGTTTCTGCAACTCAGTCATCTGAAAGCTGGGAGAAAGGAAGTCTCCATGCTCTTGTTATTCGAAATTCCTCCTCTTTCAAAAGCACTCAGGCACTTTATGATTAAGGGCGCACAATGAAGAGAAGTCAGTATGACCACTTCTACATCAAGCAGTGAACTTGTACTGCACAGTTCACAGCACAAAGGCACTTTGCAAGCAGAATACCATCCTTAGTTTTTGACTCCAATAAATTAGTGAAGCTTTTCTTTTTCTTTTCATTCTTAGGTGCCTGATGGTGGGGAATGAATTTAGCTTTCATATTGGAATCCTGTCTCTCAGATTCCCTACTGACAAGCTATTAGATCTTACTAGTTTTTAGATGGTAGCTAATCAGACAAACCTGTCTTCTCCCTTTCCTGCTCCCTCTCAATCTCTGCTTCAGTCTCTCTCCTTTCTCTCCCTTATCTCCTCTCCTTTTGCTACTTTTCTTATTTGTTCTAGCCTTTCTTTTCTACCTTCTTTGAAAATCTACTGGCATTTAATAAAAACGTGGACTAAATTTGACCTACAGGGCTCAAATTTATTTTGGCCAAGTGACCCAGGAAGTTGCAGGAGGAGAAGGGAAGTATATAATGCCTGTCCTGTGTAGAATGAGCAGTCAGATAGGTTTTTAAACTAAAAACTAAATTTATTCATTAAAAATACCACATAAAGAACTTTATCAACTTAAATTACTCCTTTATTTTTGGTACTAACTTTCTGAAGTCATATGAAAAGATATATTTTCTGAAATTTGAATAGTCAAAGAAAACTGTTTTGTCTATAGAAAACTCTGGAAAGCAAAACTCTACAGGCTGTGTTTTCTAGGAAATCCATTTATTTTAAAATTAAATTATTTAAATATATTAATTATACAAATTCAAATTATTTCAAATAAGCCAGATTTCTCAAGAAATTCATATGATGTGTATGTGTGTGTGTGTGTGTGTGTGTGTGTGTGTGTGTGAGAGAGAGAGAGAGAGAGAGAGAGAGAGAGAGAGAGAGAGAGAGAGAGAGAGAGAGAGATAAAGCAGGGGATTTATTCAAAATTCAAGATATATTTTTAGTTGGAACAGAAAAAAAACTCTCTCTCCAACAAGGTGGTTGTTTGCTTCTGGGAATGCCAAACAGCTGGACTTTGAGCTTTGGGGTTCTCCTTATTCTTCCTCCTATTGTCTTAGGTGCATGGGAATTCCAGACACATGCACCACTTTGCATCAGGCTTTACATGGATGTTCAGGGTCTAAATGCTGGTCTGCGGCCTTGGGAAGTAAGCACCACTAACTGCTGAGTCATAACCTCAGTTCCAAGAAATGAGTTTGGAGTTAGTCTCTCAAAAGGCTTGATTATATGATAAAGAGCAGAGCCATAGGAGGGAAGATCTGGAAGGTTAGAGGTCGAAGGAAGGTGGTGTTTCTAACGATTGGAGAGCATTGGGATGCATTGATGTTGAGGTGGAATCATTTGGTCTAGATAGAGACTTTGAAGACAAAGGAAAGAAGGATAGAGAATAAGTCTAGTATAATTCGAAGGTAAAGGACCCACAGCTTACTCAGAGAGATTAATAATTGTTAGCAGAAGAAACTTTTCTTGGGTTAAGAAGAGAGGAAAAATGAGTTGACAGAATAATTTGTGATTCGTATATGATCTGATGACTCTGCTAATCTTAGCTGTATAATAAACTTTCCTTTTAGAATTGAGAAAAGTCATGCATAGAATCTTCTAAAACGTTCCAGTAGCCAAATGGATCAAACCTTAGAGTTCCTCTAAGTAGTGCTTGTCACCACTCATAATTCCTCTGTTAACACTCACATTTGCCTCAGAAATTCTGCCAGCAGATCCATATGGATTCTGGGAGTTCAATATCTCAACTTCAGTGCTTTTATACTTTTCGTAAAGTTTAACAATTAATCTATCAACACAGCTTGGCCTCAATATCCGAAATAGGTAACAAAGGAAGACTATTACTTTTCTCTAAACTCAAATGAAAAATATTTTTTTTCACTCTATTCTATCTATGTTTTCAATATTTAGTCCACTTTGGACCAAGGGATTAAAGACATAAGTAGACACTAATTTCAAGACCTGTAAAATAAATGAAAGGTTCTAAAAGGATTAGATCTAAATGCATTTTGTTTAAATTTATGAGGTGAGAACAATAGATATTGGAAAAAAGAAAAGTAGATCAGTGTTACTACTTTTGAGCATTCTGTGAATTCTGATAGTACTTCAGCAATAAGGATTAAATGTGATTGAATATACAGTTATCTAAGGATGGCTTTTCTTTATCGTTGGAAAGACGTGACAAGCTTGTCACACCTCAGAGGACAGAGCAGAGAGTGATAACTGATACAGGACAAGACTAGGGCAGAGTGGAGTTGATGTGACACTTTCTTGCAATATCTGCTCTCTCCAGCTCCATTTCTTAGCTTTTCTTATTTATTCCCCGAGAGGCGTGTGCATATGCTGCAATTTAGATCTTCCCAATACCTTTGCTAAGTCCCTTTATACTTACAAGTAGACATAGTTTCAAAAGGGCCACTTCAAAGTCAAGTATGTTAATGTATAAATACAACTTACATCAAAATGCAGCAAATTATAACTCCCTGTATTTGACTTTATGATAAAGGAGGAAAATTGCGGGACTAAGATATTATCTGAAATTGAGATGGAATCAATTTGGGATTTGTTTTTAAGTAAGTTTTGTTTCATAAAACGTGGTGCACTTGTGTTTGGTGCATATAGATTTATGGTTGTGATGTCCTCTTGTTGGCTCATTACCTTGATGAGTAAGAAGTGGCCTTCTTTGTCCATTTTGATTACTTTTGGTTTGAAATAAAAATAATAAGAACCAGCCGGGCGTGGTGGCACACGCCTTTAATCCCAGCACTTGGGAGGCAGAGGTAGGAGGATTGCCATGAGTTCAAGGGCACCCTGAGAAGACAGAATTAATTTCAGGTCAGCCTGGACCAGAGTGAGACCCTACCTCGAAAAAAACAAAAAACCATAATAAGAAGAACCAAAGACAACTTGTATAGTTTCCTTGTTCTCCCCAAATTAACTGACAGGTCAATTTTGGTTTTGTCCTGATCCTTTCTAACAGAGAAACCATCATGTTGCCCATGGAAAGATGTGTTATCCCTGTCTCTCAAGCTAAATTTTAAGTGCCAGCTCAGTGAGCTTGGATGGACAATTTATATATGCATGTGTGTGTGTATGAGAAAGAGAGAGAGAGAGAGAGAGAGAGAGAGAGAGAGAGAGAGAGAGAGAGAGAGAGAGAGAGAGAGAGAGAGAGAAACAACCTCCAGACACATGTGCCACCTTATGCACTTACTTGGGTACTGGGTAATTGAACCTGGGTCCTTAGGCTTCACAGGCAAGTACATTAACTACTAAGCCATCTCTCCAGCCCAACAATTGTTTCTTTCAAAGATGGCCATATATAAAGGTTCAGTATCCCTTATAATTCTGAGGTTTTCTTTTTAAATTATAGTATATGAATTTATCTTCAGTCTATATGTACAGATGTCTCTCTCCATATACATTTGGTCTTTTTTTCTTATTAAGTAAAATCTCTAAATGGGCACATCATGAGTTGGTACAATTATTTCCCTCCTCCACACCCCCACTCCACTGAGGGTCCTCCTCAGAGGGATTGCTGGAATTCACCATGGAGTTGTGGGTTATGAGTTGAGAGAGTAGCAGTCACTCATTTGTGGGGATGCAATGCCTCTGGATATTCCCTCCTACCCTGTTGCTCTTATAATCTTTCTGTCTCCCTCTTCTGAAAAATTCCCTGAACAATTGTGTGTATTTTAAGTCTACTTCAGTGTTAAGCTGTCAGGAGCCTCTGGATTTCTTCTTTTGTATGTGTTGAGTATCTTCAGCATGGAATATTGAAGTCCCCTACTATGGTGGTATTGGTACACAGCTCCAGTGGCACAAGTGGTTAGCATGCAGTACTTATATGGTGTTTCGATTTGTTTTTAAGTAGGTTTTGTTTTATAAAATGTGGTGCATTTGTGTTTGGTGCAGATAGATTTATGGTTGTGATGTCCTCTTGTTGGATCATTACCTTGATGAGTGAGAAGTGGCCTTCTTTGTCCTTTTTGATTACTTTTGGTTTGAAGTCTATTTTGTCAGATATTAATACAGTCATACCTGCTTGTTTCTTATTTCAATTTACTTGGAATATCTCATTCCATCCTTTCACCATGAGGCAGTGTCTGTCTTTAGTAGTAAGGTGGGTTTCTTGAAGATATCAGAAAGAAGAGTCCATTTTTCTGATCCACCCTGTAAAGTTGTGTCCTTTGATGGGTGAGTTCAGACCATTATAATTTAATTAAAAAAATTTGTTTTAGTCAGTGAATACATTCAAGTTGGTATGATTGCCTTCTCCCTGTCCTCCCCCTTCCACTGAGACCCTCCTTGTTCAGGTATATGGGTTGTGCATTGTGGGGTTAGTTTTAGTTTTAGGTAGGAGGAGATGTCTCTGTGTATCATGACCCAATGTGTGGCTCTGACGTTTTTTTCCACTTCCGCAAATTTCCGTGGGCCATGTTGGGTTCATATTAGGTCTGCTTCAGTGCTGAAGAGTTGGAAGCCTCTGTGTCTCTGGATATCTGGTTTGGTAGGGATTGATTATTCTCTGTGTCTATCTCCTTCACCACTGTGCTGGTTCCCAGTTCACCAAGAAAACAGCATTCTTGCATGTTTCGCCAATTATTCTTAATTTAAGCTGGGGCCCTTCTGAGGTATGATGGGGTGCTTTTCTCCTTAGGTTCTGTATCTATCTGCAAAAGAGAAGCAGATTTTCCAATGGAGAGTAAAGCTAGCACCAAGTAGATGTGTTAACCATTGTTTTTGAGAGATAGTTTAATGGAGAGTGGGTTCATTTTTGGATATGGCTCTGACTTGTTTCCCAGCTCCAGCTATGGGTTCTATTCCACTGAGCACATCAGTTAGTTAAGTTGAGAGCAGTTGGTTTCCTACCATGGCTATGTGCCACTATTGCACTTGTATGAGCATCGTGCCAGGTTGTTTGCTGCTAAGTAAGTTAGACCATGTGTTACTTGGACAGATATTGGTCTTTATCCCCCAGTAGCTCATGTAGCACCTTCTGGCATTAGATGTGCTAGCTGGGGACTGACTCCCTTCCAGCTTCCAGCCATGTTGCTCCATGCTACATACTGACAGTGTATGATATCTTCAGCAGAAGGATCTTACCACTAACCTATGGTGAGTTCTCAAGTGCTCTAACATAAATCTGTCTTCTTTTGGAAAACCTTGTAGGTCTCTGTGATCAAAAGCTCATTGTTCATGATTACTACCTGCTGGTACCGGGAGTTACAGATCAGTGACCAAGAAGAAAAGGAAGTCCTGGATAAGTAATATAAAAGAGATAGAGGGATGAAAGAGAAGAGGGAGAGAGGGAGGGAGGGAGGGTAAGAGAGAGAGAGAGAGAGAAGCAGAAATAGGAGGAGATAATGGAGAGTTTTTTTTTTTTTTTTTTTTTTTTTGTATCCTCTCCAGGGCCTTGTGAATCTGGTGTTCCCTATAAGGGCCTGGTGGGGGTTCATCAATTTGGTCTGTCTTTTAGGATGTAGAGTTTTATGGTACCATTGCTTTTTGGGTCCAGTTTTGTGTACCCCCTCCATTCCTTACCCTGCCCTTTCTCCCCACCCTCCCTATTGTCTGGTCCTCGAGATGCTTAAGACCATTAATATTTATTGTCATAACAATGAGGTTTGATTTAATCCCTGCCATGCTGGAAGCTTTATATGATTTGGTGCTTTCTTGGGATTTTTATGCTTTCAAGCCTGCTTTATTTCTGGTTTTTGTGATTTTCCTCTTGTAAGCTCTTGAGATAGTTGTTTGACCCTTTTGTGTGGAGAATTTCCTGTAGGTTTGACTTTGTGTTCACATAATCACAGAACTGGCTTTTATCATAGAAAGTTTTCCTTTCACCATTTATTATGAGGGATATTTTAAATGGATACAGTAATTTGGGTTGAAGCCATAGCTTTTTAGATTTTAAAGTGCTCCATTCCAAGCCCTTCCGGCTTTCAGGGTTTCCATTGAGAAATCTGAGGTAATTCTGATGATATTGACTTTGTATGTAATAAGTTGTTTCTCTCTTGCTGCTTCTAGCACTCTCTCCTTGTTTACATTATTATAGTTTTAATTATGATGTGCCTTGGAGAGTTTCTTCCTTGGTCCCATCCTGTTTGGTGTTCTGTGAGCATCTTATGTTTGGATATATTTCTCTTTTGAAAGAGTGGAACTATTTTCTTAAATAATTTTGTTGAATAGATTCTCCCTACCTTTGGCCTGAATTTCTTCCCTTTCAGGTATGCCCATGAACTGAATGTTTGGCCATTTTATGCTATCCAACAATTCCCTCATATTCTGTTTGCAAAATTTTTCAAACTTATTAAAGATTTTAGACTCATAAATAATTTTCTCAGTCTCATCTTCCAGATTTGAGGTTCTGACCTCCACGTGATTAACTGTTAGTGAGGGTTTCTAGAGAGGCTTTTACAAACTCTATTTGATTTTCATTTTCTGTTGCATTTCTCTGTATCATGTCCTTCCCTTGTGGATTTCCAATTTCAGGTTGTGGTTTTATGTTCTTGATGTTTCTTGCAATTCATTCTTGCATTTAATAATGTCTTCACTAAGGTTAATTGGCTGGTTATTAAGATCCTCTATTTTTTTTTTAATTTTTATTTATTTATTTGACAGCGACAGACACAGAGAGAAAGACAGATAGAGGGAGAGAGAGAGAATGGGCGAGCCAGGGCTTCCAGCCTCTGCAAACGAACTCCAGACGCGTGCGCCCCCTTGTGCATCTGGCTAACGTGGGACCTGGGGAACCGAGCCTCGAACCGGGGTCCTTAGGCTTCACAGGCAAGCGCTTAACCGCTAAGCCATCTCTCCAGCCCAAGATCCTCTATTTTTTGACTCACCTTCAATTCATTTAATTTTTGAGGTCTTCTGGTTTTCCTCAATTAAGTTATGCATCATGAAAAAAGCTGTGTGGTATAAGAGATGATTCTGTTTCATTTCATTTATGCAACTGTTGGTTTTTGATGATTTGCTTACCGTTCAGTAATTCACATGGTCAGAGTTACATAGCTTTTTGTGCTTTCATTTTGGGATTCAGTTTGTGTTCTCTATGTTTTCATTGGAGATTTCCATTGTGGAATTAAGCACCCTTAGTGTAGATATCGTTTGATTTGTTCTCTCTCTCTCTCTTTTTTGCCTTGGGGTCTCCCCATCTCAGAGTAAAGGTCTTATTTTTTTAAGAGGAAGCAAGTATTTGCCTTTGTGGGATCTTCTGCTAGGGTTCTGTTTTGGTTTTGAACTGGATTGGAATGGATGGTGTTGTATTCACAGATATGTGGGATGTGGAGATTGGACATGCAGCAGCTATTCCAGGCTGGTGGCTGATACAAAAGCTTTGGTTGAGCTGGAGAGATGGCTTAGTGGTTAAGGCAATTGCCTGCAAAACCAAAGGACCTAAGTTCAACTCCCCAGGATCCATGTAAGCCAGATGCACAAAGTGGCCCATGCATCATCTGTTGTTTGCAGAGGCTGGATGTCCTGACACACTCCCTCTTTCTGCCCCTTTCTCTCTCTTAAATAAATAAATAAAAATAAAACCTTTTTAAAAAGCTGTGGTTGTTGGTCCAAAATCTCTTGACCCTGTCACAGCTGTGCCTTGCCTATGGGGCACAGGGCTTTAACACTTGCCCCTGCCCCCAACTGTACCCAGCTGAGCAGGTTGTAGAAGATTCACTGGTTCCCTCTGGTGACTGGTTGTCAGATATTCTTGTGCTCCCTGTCTGGCACAGAAAAGATGCCCCAACTTGCCTCTGGGAGGGGGTAGGGGCAGCAGGAGGATTGTGCGGATCACTGGGCTCCGTGAACTATGCCTGATCAGTGAGTGGAGTTGGCTGCTGTGGGGGTGTTGATGTGCAGAGACATCCAGCAATCAGAGGAGGGGACCAAGGCCAGAACTATATGCTGAGCCTAGCAGTGGAACGGGGCAGGTGTGGGAAACCAGCATGTGGGCTATCCACAGGCTCATGGTGGCAGTGCAGCGTGTAGGAGACTCTAGGGGTGCTGGGTGAGAGGGCCTGTGATGTTGGTGGGCCTCAGGGTACTCAAAGGGCAGAGAGGGGTTGGGGGGACCCGAGGGGCAGATGAAAGGGGATGCAGGGTGGAGGAGACTTGCCTGTGTGGCACAGGGTAAGGCTGAAGTGTGGACCCAGGCTCTGGTACTGTGTGTACCTACTCAGTGGGTTGTTCCCCTATCTAAGTGCAGAAGGTATGGGTAAGGGCAGATTGCTCTCCACAGCAAGTCTCTGCCAGCCATAGTTAGGTAGACAATGGAGCACCCCAGTGTGAGGGACTCCTAGGGTTTCTAAGGGCTTAAGAACTGGGAGATTCCTAAATGTGCACCCCCAGCCCTCAGTGGAAGTCTGCTAGGACCTACTAGCATTGTGCCCCATAATTCTTGCCTGGTCCCACCCTCCAACGCTATAGCATGGTTAGGAGTCTGCCATGTTGACTGGAAGTCCACTCTGTCTGTATATCTTATACATATAGCTCAGATGTAATTTTATGCAAGTTTTGTGATGCCTGCATTTTGATGATAACTCATCATGTGATGTGAAGTATGAAACTGTTACTTGTGGTGTCTTGTGTCATGTCAGTGCTCCAAAAGTTTCAGATTTTGGATTATTTTGGACTTGGTATTTTCCATATTAGGGGTGCTCATTGTGTGTGTACTTAAGCATATTAAAAATTATTTTAGTTGTCTTACTATGATAGCAATATTTTAAAAAATATTTCTTAAGATTTATATATTTATTAGTTTATTAGAACAGAGAAAAAAGGAGAGAGAGAGAGAGAGAGACAAAGGGAGTGAGAATGGGTGCAGCAGGTCCTGTAGCCACTACAAATGAACTCCAGACACATGCGCCACCATGTGCATCTGGCTTATGTGGGAACTGGAGAATCTAACCTGGGTCCTTAGGCTTCGTTGGCATGTGCCTTAACCACTAAGCCATGTGTCCTGCCCTTTAATATTTTTAAAAATAATTCCTAAGAATCAATTATATTTTATTAAAATAAAAAATCTGTGTGTCCCTCCCCCATTACTGAATTTGGATACTCCTGTGAATACACTGGAAGGGACATGTGACTGTTGAGGATAGGTTAGGAAAGTTTGGCTTCTACCTGGTTCTTTCTTTTGGGATGTTTGTCTTTCAGTTCACACACAATGTTCTGAAGATGCCCTACCCAGCCCATGCACAGGGTTCACATGGAGAAGACCACAGTGACAAGGGCTGGAAATGCCAATCAAGAGCTTAAATCAGCTGCCAGGCAGTGAGCAGAGAGAGGAATGCCTGAGCCACCAGTTGATTTTTTACTGACCTGAGCTCCGAGCCCTTCAGATGACCCAAGGCAGAGAAGAGCTGTACCTGCAAATCTGGGAAAAACTGTGGATTTGTGAACAAAATAAAAATGGCAACATTTATTAGGACAGGAGAATTTGAAAAAAAAAATTGTATAGCAATAATAGGACCACCTTGCCACAAAACTATTCCTTTTCTCTTTTTAGTGTGTCCAGTTATTCACCCTTTTCCTAAAAATTTAGTGAATGTTCCCATTGAAAATGAAAAAAATTCTGCCTTTAATCTTATATTTCCTTTCCATCTTTACTCCTAGAAATTTCTTTTAGAGCATCCGATATTGGAACATGGACATTTGGAAAAGAAATCAAGTGGTTGAGCCCATTTGCTAGAAATACAACTCATGAAAGTCTGATTTGTCAAATATTCCACTTGCCCAAAGTTGCCTCTATAAGTTTTCTGGCATAGACTGCGGTCCTGGGTTTGGAGTTCCAGGGCCATTTGACTTTTCCCCATCCCTGTCCTCTCTCCTTCTTTCTTTCCTTCCTGATTCTAGTCTTGTCTTCCAAGCTTGTTTTTCCAATTTCCTCTCTTCCATGTCCCGTCTCACCTCCAAAATCTCCTCTCTGCCCACCTCCTTGTCTCCCTCATGATTTCCTCCAGATCCCCCACCTCCACTCTCCAGAAAACTACCTCTACTCATGTGCACACTGGGCTGGGCTGTGTGCTCACTTCCCCCCTGTCTTTTCTTGGTGAAAAGTCTAGCCTGATTCAGCTCTTAATTGTTTCTACCAGCCCCCAATGTAAACTGTGCATGTGTGCATTCTGGAAAGTGTAGCTATAAAATCAAAATGAAGACAAGCCAATTAGCAAATCACAAGCCTTTGTCACCTTTATGAGCAGAGCCAAGGAAAATTATTTTGACAAATTGACATTTTGGCATACTGTTCGTCCAAGGAAATCGAGATCACTGTTTGGGACCTCATTCTTGCTGCATCAGACCATGTCTGCCCCTTTTTCCATGGATACCAGTGGCTTGTCCTACCCCCAAGGTAAACTCTGCATTCCTTGCAGGACATCAGCAGCTCCCATAGGACTACTGTGTGTTGGCATTATCCTCTCTCCCACCCTCCCTCCTTTCTTATTCTAACTCCAGGAACACTGAGCTCTGGTGACTCCCTGGCACCCTGTGCCTTCCTGTCCGTATGTGTGCTCATCCTTCTGTGTATAAGACACATTCTGCTCTTGTTCGCCTGGCAAGGGTTTTCTAAATTCCATGCCCTTGATCTGAGGCCATCTTTCATATGTAGCTGCTCTGTCATTCATTATTGTTGTTCCTTCACCCCAAAAATCCATTGCCCAGGGCTGGGGAGCTGGCTGTGTGGGTAAAAGTGCTTGCTGTGCACGTGTGACATCTGAGTTTGGATTCGCAGAACCCACCCAAACTTATATAAAGCTCATCTGTGACCCAGGGTGCCAATGGCAAGATGGGAAGCAGAAAGAAGAGAATCTCAAAAGCTCGATGGGCAGCTGGCCTGCCCTAAGCTGCAGTAGACAGCAAAAAGCAAGGGGGAAGGCTAGGACCACCACCTGAGGCTGTCTTCTGACCATCACATGTGTGCTAGGAATTTGTGTGCCTGCATTTTCACATGTGAACACACACACACACACATACACACACATGGGATTTAAAGCATAAAAAGCCCATTACCCAAAGAGTATGCTATTACAAATGTGCTTCTCCACTGGTCTGTTCAAATTTTGAGGGTGGGAGTTATAACTTTCATTTCTGTATACTCAGTGCCTAGCATAGACATGGGCTCATAGTAGTATCTCAATAAATCTGCCTTTAAAGAATGCCATTTACTTAGAAGATATTACATCAACCATCTGCTGTTTAAAAATAATTCCTTCACGGAACCAATTTAAAATTACTCCCTCAGGCTATATAATAAAAAAAATCACATAAAAAACATGTCTGTATTTTGTTTAAGACTTTGACTAAAATCACAGTTCACATTGTGGTTGAATGCCTCTTGGATGAATCTCCATGTTACTAATTGCTCCAGTTTTAGTGGAAGGTAAAAACTTGAATCTCTTTCCCAAGGCATGCCTCCTCACTTTATAAATTATATCAGGTAGCAAAAAGTATGGCCAACCTTTCAAAATTTCTTTTTAATTGTCCAAAGGTCTCATTATGGTGTTCCCATATACGGACATAACATAATGTACTACATTCATCCTTTCCATTACACCTTCTTTTTCTGCTTCTTTCCTGTTCCCCTGCTTTTTCCACATTCTGCACACTCCTCCTTTTACATTTTCCTTTTCCCGGTTCTGCATAGGAGGGAGAAACAACCGTTTTCCTGAAAATGACATAATGTCTTTCTTTACATGACTGAGCGAAACTCTTTACACACACACATACCGTGCACAACAGACACATGCATACACACACACACACACATACACACACACACACACACACACACACACACACACACCACACACACAACGTTTATCATTATCCATGGATGGGCACCTGGGCTTGTTCCATATCCTGACTATTGTAAATAATGCAGCAGTAAACGTGGTTCTCGGGTTCATCTCTCCTAAGCAGGATTTCTTTTGTCCACTCATCATTTTTGTCTTCACTTGCTGAGAAACCATGTCTAAGTAAATTCCTCTGTGTGCACTTTTTCTTTGCCATTCTTGGATTCAAGTCTTAGCTCTGTTTCTTCTTTACTGTGTGATCTTTCTGGACCTTAATTCTTCATATATAAAGTTGGGCATCATAGCTGTTGAATAGATTTTTGTGAGGAACAAATGAAACTTGGTAGGGAGAAATATTTTTTAATATTTTATTTATTTATTTGAGAGAGAGAGAGAGAGAGAGAGAAAGGGAAGAAAGGGAGAGAGAGAGATAAAGAGAGAGAGAGAGAGAGAGAGAGAGAGAGAGAGAGAGAGAGGGCCTTTAGACCCTACAAATGAATTCTAGACATGTGTCACCTTGTGTTTCTATCTGGTGTTAAGTACTGAGGTACTTAGGAATCAAACCTGGGACCTTTGGCTTTGTCTACAAGCACTGTAACTACTAGGCTATCTCTCCAGCCTTTGAAATAATTTTGAAAGTGCAATCTGATCGAAATATTTATCATTTTTTCTTTCTTTTTTGGGTTTCAAAGTAGGGTCTCGCTCTAGCCCAGGCTGACTTGGAATTCACTGTGTAGTCTAAGGTGGACCTCAGACTCACATTGATTCTCCTACTTCTGCCTTCCAAGAGCTGGGATTAAAGATATGTTCCAGCATGCCCAGTTCACTTTTTATTTTTCTTCTTGAAGAACTATCTTAAAAATACAACAAGTATCACTTAAAATTTTTAGCTCCTTCCTTTGTGGCAAGCAAACAAAGAGATATTACATTGTAGGTTAGAATTATTATTTATAATTTTTCTAAAAAGTGTTGAATACACATTACTAATTGTTAATTTCATCAAATCCCTTTGTGGAGACAGATGGGGTGTGTTAAATCAGGTTAAAGATCAGTGAGAAAGAGTGTGGTTGCACTTATATATAGATAACTGCTTCAGAAGCTAAAGGTATTGTTCAATTTTTTTGTAAATAGCATAATTATAATGACAATAATAGCTCATAATTGCTGAATCCTTTCTGTGGGCACAATTCTGTGCCATGTGCTTCTATGCAGTGTCTCTTTAAACCTATGGGGTAATGTTACAGTCAGCTTCTTGCTGCTGGGACAAACACCCAGTCAGAAACAGCTTATGGGAGGGTAGGGTTTATTTTGGCTTATAGACTCAGGAGGAAGATCCATGATGACAGGGGAAATGTGGCATGAGTAGAGACTGGACATTACCTCCTGGCCAACTTCAGGTGAACAACAGCAGCAGAAGAATGTCCTGAACACTGGCAAAGGGAAGCTGCCTATAACACCTATGAGCCTGCCCCCGTGCCAAAATACATCTCCTCAAGCAAGCCTCCAATTTCTAAATTGCCATCATCTGGGGATCTAGCATTCAGAACACATGAGTTTATGGGGGACACTTATTTCAAACCACCACAGATGTCTTTTATCTACATTTTTACCTTTGACTGCTGAACCCTCGTGTTAAAGACAGTTTCAGAAAATGTAAAGTGTCCTAGTAAACTCCCAACATTTAGCATATTGAATTCTAAGAATACAGTAAGGGTGGGGAAAATGATTATTTTGAATTTTTATTGCAAGTGATCAACAGTTCTCCCCTCTGAAACTTTGTCCTTGATATTCTCTCTGAAAAGACGAATTCCATCCTTGTGCCACTGCTGTGTTCCTTCAGAAATACATTACTTCTGCACTGTACACTGCCCAGCCTGGTGGCCCTGGCAGTCTGTGTGTCAATGTGTCATTTGTTTTAAACTTCAAAAATTATTTATTTATTTATTTATTTATTTATTTATGAGAGAGAGAGAGAGAGAGAGAGAGAGAGAGAGAAGGAATGGGCATGTCAGGGCCTCCAGCCATTGCAAACGAACTCCAGATGCATGCACCCCCTTGTGCATCTGGCTAACGTGGGTCCTGAGGATTTGAACCTAGGTCCTTTGGCTTTGCAGGCAAATGCCTTAACCACTAAGCCATCCCTCCAGCCCTTAATGTGTCATTTTTCATAAATACATTTG
This sequence comes from Jaculus jaculus, assembly GCF_020740685.1. Taxonomy (NCBI): domain Eukaryota; kingdom Metazoa; phylum Chordata; class Mammalia; order Rodentia; family Dipodidae; genus Jaculus; species Jaculus jaculus. Next base: position 38,210,344 of record NC_059104.1, read on the forward strand.
AAAATTGAGCCTAGTGACCCTCATTCTTTTTCTTTAAAGAGTTAGTGTGATTTGGGTTTCAAAAACTATAATAGAAAGACAAATGTCACATGGTCTCCCTCATTTGTGGTTCCTAACCTGAAAGTTTGAGTTGCAGGCATACCTGACAGGCAATTTGAGGGAAAGATGAAGATGGGGGTGGAAGATTTTGGGGGGAGTATGAGGTGAGTACACACAAAACTAAGTTCAAAATGAATTGGTACCATAGAAATCTTCTTCCTGGATGGTAGACCAGAAGATATTACCCTCAATAGGAGTATGGGAGGAGCTTGGAGAGGGTGGGATGAAGCCTAACCCTAAAACATTTGGCTCTGGCTTGTAACTCCCTGTACCAGAAATCAGCTACAACCCACATTGAACTGTTGATCAGAGCAGCCTATGAAATCCCCAAAACAAGACAAGTTTCTGTCAAAGCCCTTGATTACCTGTCTGAGGTAAAAGGTAAGACACTATTGCTGAAGACATCACATGCTACTGACTTAGAACTTCAAGAGATCTGGCTGGAATCTGGAAGGAAGCCAGTTCCCAGATGGTCTGCCCTTATAGTCCTGGAAAGTGTTACACGAGCTGCTGTGGGGGAAATGGCCAACAATGTTGTAAGCAAGCATGAGACACCAAGTTAGCAGCCTGAGAAGGCATACACACCTGTGCACTGCTCTCATCCAGCCTAGGTGGATAAACAATGAATCTCTGATTGTCTAAGAGATCAGTTCTGTGGAAAGAAACTCACAGCTGGAACTGGAAACCAAGTCAGAATCCTATGGAGACCAAGATTATGAACTCTTATGAGAAGCTCCCACTAGTCTTTGGCCAAAAAAGAGGCTACATCTATTAAAATTTCTCTAAATTAGCAATGCCTGTCTCCTTTAACCTACACTGATTTCACTGTCCATTGAAGAATCTATTTTCCTTTTTCAGAAGGCAGTGAGAACGGAGGACAGCAAAATTCTACCAACACGACAAAAAAAGATAGCGACTACCTGGCAGGATTTGAACCATGCCTTGCATACCAGCCAGGGCCCAGGTGAAACCACAGAGGAATAGGAGAGATGAGCAGCATCCTGGGCAACCTGTACCAGGGTGATGGAGACAGACTCGGAGATATTCCAAATACACCAAAGCAGAAATCTGGAACCTGCTTAGAGCTCAAAACTAAAGTAGACTTAAAACACACCAACCATGGCTCAGGGAATTTTGTAGAAGAGGGGGTAGAAATATTGTAAGAACCACAGGGTGGGAAGAAATATTCAGAGGAGTGCCCACCCCCCAAACCAATGACTGACTTCTACTCTCATGACTGATAACCCACAACCCTATGGAGAATACCAGCAAGTGCCCTTAGTGGATTGGGGGCAGGGAGGAGGGAAATGATGGTACGAACATGAGATGTGTACATACCAATTTTCTACTCAATAATAGTTTTAAAATCCTATGATTTTTAAAGTAAAAAATAAAAAAAACCTTTAGATGTGACCTTGCCTTTAGGCAAAGGTGCTAGGGCTACTTACTTGTGAAGTCGCTACCTGTGAAGTCGCTACGTGTGTAGTTACTATGTGTGAAGTTGCTCAGACTATGGTCACTCATTTTCCTCTCTCCTTTCCTTCTTCCTTTCCTTTCCTTTCCTTTCCTTTCCTTTCCTTTCCTTTCCTTTCCTTTCCTTTCCTTTCCTTTCCTTTCCTTTCCTTTCCTTTCCTTTCCTTTCCTTTCCTTTCCTTTCCTTTCCTTTCCTTTCCTTTCCTTTCCTTTCCTTTCCCTTCCTTTTCCCTTCCTTTTCCCTTCCCTTCCCTTCCCTTCCCTTCCCTTCCCTTCCCTTCCCTTCCCTTCCCTTCCCTTCCCTTCCCTTCCCTTCCCTTCCCTTCCCTTCCCTTCCCTTCCCTTCCCTTCCCTTCCCTTTTCCCTTCCCTTCCCTTCCCTTCCCTTCTGTTCCCTTTCCCCTTCCCTTCCTTTCTTTTCCCTTCCTTTCCTTTTCCTTCCTTTCTCTTTCCCTTCCCTTTTCCCTTCCCTTCCCTTCCCTTTTCTCTTCCCTTCCCTTCCCTTCCCTTCCCTTCCCTTCCCTTCCCTTCCCTTCCCTTCCCTTCCCTTCCCTTCCCTTCCTCTCTCTTCTCTTCCCCTCCTCTCCCCTCCCCACCCCTTTCCTTCTCCTTCCTTCCCTCCCTCTCTCCCTCCCTCCCTCCCTCCCTTCTCTCTTTTTTATTTTCTTGACCCAGATTCACTCTGTTGAGCTAAAATTTATGATTGTAAAAATATTCTTTTCTTATTGAAATAGCTTTCCTTCTGAAAATACATGATGTCACATCACAAGCAGATCTTTCAGCATACAAGGCAATTTATATGGATAGAATCTCATAAAAGTAATTTTCTTTAGATCATTAAAAAAGCATTATTTATCAACCACATATTATGGACTGGAGAGATCGCTTAGTGGTTAAGTGCACACCCTAAGCAAGCATAAGGGTCTGAGGGGGCTTGAGACTTCTTGAGTTCAAATCTCCAGAGCTCATTTAAAAAACTAGTGGGATTTAGTCATGTGCCTCTGTAACTCTAATCCCATAAGGAGCCAAAGACCAGAGAGAATCTTCAGAGCTTCACCAACTCTGAAATCAGTCAAACAAGATTCCTGCTCCAAACAGGATGGGTGAAAGAGTGATGGAGGGAGACACTGGCTGTTCCACCCAGACCACCACAGGCCAGTGACCCTCTCCTCTCAAGCACGTATGTAATGTACCTTAAGGGCACAAACACATGCACACATCACACACAACACTCAACATAATAAAATACATTAATGAAGAGAGATGCATGAGCTAAGGTTGGCCAATGTCAAAAAAAAGTGTGAAAAAGACATTTTTTTCAAGGTAGCGTTTTATTCTAGCCCAGACTGACCCATACATCCTGTTTCCCAGGCTTAGGTTGGTTGCCTTATGCTACTTTTGGTAGTTTGTTTGCTTTTTTCCAGGTAGGTCTCACTCTAGCCCAGGCTGACCTGGAATTCACTATGTAGTCTCAGGACGGCCTTGAATTCATGGCGATCCTCCTACCTCTGCCTCTTCAGTGCTGGGATTAAAGGCCTGTGCCACCACACCTGACCCCATTTGACTTTTTAAAAACTTGTGTAACTTGTTTCATGAACAAAATCATATATATACAGGGAAACATGGTAGAAAATTGAACATGAGCAGGGTTTATGACCGAATCTCTAACAGGATGCTAGATTTATCAGGATCCAAGTTTTGTCATTCTTCAAAGATGATGTTCCTCTTGCATGCAGACCTACCATGCCGTTGTTCATAAAGGAATCCTAGACGCAACCTCTCGTCAGTCTTAATTCTCTCTTATTTTTCATTTGGTCTGCATGTGTGCATGTGTACGTGTGTGCATGCCATGGTATGCATGTAGAGGTCAGAGGACTACCCCACGAGTCAATTCTCACCTTTTTTCCTATTTCAGGCAGGGCATCTTTGTTTCTCACTGCTGAGTATGGCAGCTTTGCCGGCCTGGGGCTTTCGGGAGAATCTTCTGTCTCCATCGCTCTTCCTGCCGTAGGAGTGCTGGGATTGCAGACACTTGCTGCTGCATCCAGCTTCACGTGGGTTCTGCAGATCAGAACTCAGGTCCTGCTGCTTGCGCAATAAGTGCTTTACCCACAGAGCCTCGGCGCCTCTCTTTCAGTGTATGTACCGTGTAGACACTTAGTGTAAGTACTTGTGAATCTCTAGCTATACATCTCTCTCTCTTCTTATATGCAGAGCACACCTCCATGCTCAGTTAGTATCATTTATATGAATTATCACCTTTGGATGTATCTCTTTGGCTATAATCTCTTCCTTCTCCAGCAGTAGAAGAATATCAGAATAGCAGTTTAAAAAACACAACTTCACCACAATGCACGACCCATATACCTCAATAAGGAGGGGCCAATGGGGAAGGGGTAGGTTACTGATGAGCCTAATAATGGTACCAAACTGCCTGTATTTGATGAATACAAAACTAATAAAAACTAAAAATAAATAAAAATAAAAAATATGGCCTGGAGAGATGGCTTAGTGGTTAAGTGCTTGCCTGTGAAGCCTAAGGACCCCAGTTCGAGGCTTGGTTCCCCAGGTCCCACGTTAGCCAGATGCACAAGGGGGCGTCCGCGTCTGGAGTTTGTTTGCAGAGGCTGGAAGCCCTGGTGCACCCATTCTCTCTCTCTCCCTCTATCTGTCTTTCTCTTTGTGTCTGTCGCTCTCAGATTAAAAAAAAAATAAAAAATAAAAAAAATAAAAAATATAAAAAACACAACTTCACATATAAAGTCATTCAAGACAAAACAAAACAAAACAAAAAACAGGCTTTCAGACTTTTGCATAATCCTCTAAACTCTTTAATTTCTATTTTATTTAGCTCTTACACTATGCATTATGGATGTCCTGCAGAAATTTAACTGGTTTGGGGCTGGAGGGATTGCTTAGTGGTTAAGGTGCTTGCCTGCAAAGCCAAAGGTCCCAGGTTCAACTCCCCAGGACCCATGTAAGCCAGATTCATTAGGTGACACATGCGTCTGAAGTTCATTTGCAGTGGCTGGAGGCCCTGGTGCACCCATTCTCTCTCTCTCTGTTTGCCTCTTTCTCTCTCCAACCCCCCTCTCTCTTTCAACTAACTAAATAAAAATATACAAAATTAAAAGAAAATAAATGTAAGCAGTCTGTTCATAACTTGTCAGTTCCCAGTTCACAAGCCCATGAACCCTCTCCAGTTGCCTACAACTTCCTCCTTTCTGTTCTGCTTACCCGGGGCTCCTGGTCTCAAGGCTCTGGTTTGGAATTCCTCTGACAAGTGTTGATTATGCAGGAAGAGGCTCTGTCTTCACATTTGCTGTCATACCAAGAAGCTTCTCCCTTTTTGCAGATTCCCGAGTGCCAAAGGTACTGTGTGCCCCTGGAACCCGGGATCACTTCTAACTTTGCAGTTGCTCACTGAGACTGTATAAGTAATAATGTTCTTCTCACCAGATTCGGAAACAACCGAACTTTCTGAGTAATTACATTGCTTATGGTTTTATTTTCCCTCCAGATGTAGAGGAAAGTTCTTTTTTTTTTGACAGTGAGTCTGGACATTGTGAGGACATTGCTTTCGTCTCAGAGCTGAAATGTCAGGCTAGATGTTTCTCAGTTCCCAGGTTAGCCAGGCCAGTGACCCAGCTCATTCCTGCTTCTTGTCAATTGTCCTGTCAATAACTTACAATGCTTGGTGGGGGGATCTTGAGACCTAGAAACAATAGAAGTGAGACCAAGTCACATTTCAACAATTATCTTTGAAGGTTTTGTACAAGTACATATTATATGTTAAGCATAGCCTCCACACTTCATGTTACCATTTTTAAAAAAATATATTTATTTATTTGGGATTGAGAATAGAGTGAAGGCATGCCAGGACCTCTTGCTACTGAAAATGAACTCCAGATGCATGCATCACTTTGTTGAATTTTATGTGGGTACTAGGGAATCAAATCCTTGGCATTCATACTTGGCATGCAAGCACATTTAACCACTGGGTGATCCCCCCCAGTATCCCCTTGTTCCTTTTGCTCATCTCCCACTTCCCATTAGTCTGTTTGGTCATCCCAGACAGTTTTATTCTACTTTCATGTCATAAACATGCGTAGTTTTATGTATCTATAAAAATGCCTAGACATCCTACATAAGAAAAAGCATATGATGTTTGACTGACTATAGTTCAATATAATTTTCTCCAGTTGCTTCAACTTTCTTGCATCTCATATGAATTTTTTCTTTATGGGTGCAAAAATTCCATTGTGCACATATAATAAGACATTTTCTCTATTTGTGCCTCTGTTGATAGATACCTATGTTGGTTCTATAAGTTAGTTATTGCAGATAGTATTGCAATAAACATTAATGGGCAAGTATCTGTGATATGTGGTCATTTGGGTAAATACTCAGGAGTGTTATAGCTGGGTGATATGGAAAACTGATTTTATGTATTTGCAAGGAGAGAGAGAGAGAGAGAGAGAGAGTGAGAGAGAGAGAGAGAAAGAGTATAGATACACCAGGTTCTCTAGCTGCTACAAAGGAATTCCAACTACATGCACCTCTTTATGCATCTGGGTACTGGGTACTCAAACCCAGGTCATTAGATTTTGCAGGCAAGTGCCTTAACCTCTGAACCATCTTTCCAACCCCAGTTTTTCTTTCTTTTTGAGAAATCTTCATACTGATTTTCACAGTACAGGACCAAACAGGAAAAGTCTTATATGGAACAACTGGTCTTAGAGGTAAAGGGCTAACCATAACCATAAGGAGGTGATTAGACAGCTTCATTCAACTGTGGGAGCAACAGGCTTTTTGTTAATTTGCAGGAGTGTTTGAGCAAAAGTTTGGTAATTGCTTATTAGTCATAGGCATAGTCTCAAATGATGCTCTTTATCTTATATGGATGCATTCTGGCTTTGAATTTCGTGGGAAAAAAGTGGTCATATGAGGGCTGGAGAGATGGCTTAGTGGTGAAACACTTGCCTGTAAAGCCTAATAATCCCAGTTCAAGGCTCAATTCCCCAGGACCCATGTTAGCCAGATGTGCAAGGGGCACATGCATCGGGAGTTCGTTTGCAGTGGCTCGAAGCCTTGGCAAGCCTATTCTCTCTCTTTCTTTCTATCTGCCTCTTTCTCTGTCTGTCACTCTCAAATAAATAAATAAAAATTACAAAAAAAATTAAAAAGTGGTCAGATGAACTGAGTTAAAGGTGGTATCATGGTCTTTCATAAATATCTGGCCTTTTGATAGGACTAAAGAAATTTCAGTGTTTGAATCATCAATGTTAAGTTGTTTGTGGAGCTGATGTCCCCATCTTGCCTGATCATACTGGTCTTATGATATTCTCTGGGTGTTACGAAAAGGCTGAGGGACAGAGGGAACTAGACTGGATGGGAAAACATAGGTCTAAGGGAGAAAAAACATCTGCTTCAAAGGGCAAGAGGTTAATTGTATTCTAGTCTTGAACAAAACCCTTCTCAAATGAGCAATGTTTCTGCAGGCAGAATTGAGTAGAGTCTGACTCAGGGGTTACCATATCCAAGAGGACCTCCACAGAGCTTTTTGCTCCTTTTTTAGTTGTCCATCAACTCTTTGCAACCTAAGAAAAAGGAACGTGCACAACACAAGTGTGAGCTACATGAAAGAAAGAAGGTAGGAGACAAAGTTGCAGTGGCGTTCCGTCCCTCCGCATCTTTGGTGTTATGTTTGGTGGCATCTTTTGGGATGACAGGTATGTCCCATGAGGGCTTGGTGAATTTAATGAGTTTTGAGCGGAAAGCAGGTGAAACTAGAGTGCTTACTTAGGATTTTCTTCCATAGTCATTCTCTTTTGTCTCTGTTTGTGATTTATGTAGCTATCTCAAAGCTCACTCAATTTGGTTGAGTTTGGTGACAAGGTACTCCTAACTCAGTGGTTTATAAGAAATCTGTTGGAAGCATGCTTTCCATGGGTATCGGGCAGAGGGCTCAGTGTTTCCCTTTAGTTCCCCTTGGTGACCCCTGCCAGTTCTTTCACCTTTCAGGGTCTTCCTGGCTTTCCTCAAGATGCTTACTCTCGCCTTCACTCCCAGCACATGTTTCACTGAACAGTTAAGAAGATGAAAGGATTTCATTTGCAGGAAAAGGAATGAAACTGGAGATTATCAGGTTAAGTAAAATAAACAGGACTCACATATATGTTTCCTCTCATCTGTAGAATTGAGGTTAAAACAACGACAACAACAAAACACATGAAGGGAGAAGAGGGCAGTTGGGGAAGAAGAATGGGACGAAGAGTAGGAGGGAAGAGGTAAGAGAAGGTAATACAGGTATCTGTTGCAGACAGTGTCAGTCATGTAGCTGGTATGAACATCCAAACCAGACACAGTTTATGGGAGGATGGGTTTATTTCAAGCTGACAGGTCCTGGGGGGCAGTTCCATTAAATGGCAGAAGAAGCCGTGGACATACATTCAAGCAGAGAGAAATAACTACACAGCCGGCAAAAACTCACACACGTAGCAGCAGGGAACAGCAGCACACAAGATCTCCCGCACAGCTCAAATCTCTCTGTGTATCTTTGGGCTGGAATTCAGACCTGCCAAACACACCTTAGGGCTGGACCGCAGGATCTGCCTCCCTTAATACCTCCTCCGGCCAGGCAGCAAGAGACCAAATCACAAGCTCTCATAAAACAGCAGAGTTTGGGAGCAGGAGGGACATGGGGACATACATTCAAACTACCACAGTATTGAAATTTAGTGAACAGTTGGGAGGACATTTGAAGGGCATGGTTCAAAATGCACTTTCCAATCATGCATCATGGGCTTCCGTGCTCTCGTTACTGCCCATGATTAAATTTAATAGCACAAACGAGTCACTGCACCATTTCCAAAACTATACTATTATATAAATAAAATAAGATAGCAAACTTGAAAAGTAATACAAATCTTGAAAGAGCAAAGGAAAAATGCAAAACTTATTTTGGAGGACATTTGAACAATTTGAACTATAATTACTTTAGAAGTATAGCCAAACATAAAGCCATATAAAACTTTTAGTGGCAATAGTTCTTCCCCATCAGTTTGGTAAAAACCAAACGCTTAATTATTTGCAGGTAGTTTGTTGGGAGAGCCATCCAATTTAGAATCATTTGGCTTTATTAGAAGTAAGAAAATACAATGAAAAAGAGAAGCTGCTTTAATATACTCATGGGCGTTTATTGCTTCGGTGAGCAGGTGAGGAAGAGAAGCAATTCTTTATTTCCAAATTATAAAGTACGATCAAATTTGAAGCTGTGAAAATATTGAACTTTTGCTAGAAAAAAAAAAAATAAACGATTTGAAGCCCTAGTGATCACACAGAGAATGGAGACAATTTGACAGCTATGAATTTATCTCACTTGTGAATGAATAACCTTTGCAACTCACCGGGGACTTAAATATTCCAAACACATTTCCCTGGAAACACTTCAAAAGGTGTAGTTCATTTTTGTCCTTACTACGCAGCCCCTTGGTTTACTTTCCTTTGCTGGCTTTGTGGTTTGAGAGAGGACTTAAAAGTTTGAAAATTAACACAGTTACAGCTTGCCAGTGGGTTGTATGTAGTTCTGTAAGAATGAAATAAGGTTACCCCTTTGATTATTTCATGGCTTAAGAAGCTTATTTTACATCTGAAATAGGGAAACTACATTATTTACAAAACTTCAACTCTGTCCCTGAACTGTAGTTTAATATATTTGTATTTAAAAGAGGACGCCTTTCCTTTGATATACATGTAATAGGTGAGAATTATATCTGATTCAACTGAGTTTCATGCAGTTCTTGGTGGCCTGATTTAAAAACAAGTATTTATTTAAAGTTGGGCCCTGGATTTCAAGTCAAGTGTGATAATTTCTGCATATTTCCTTAATGGACTATGCACATTGAGTGTTGTGATGGGTATTGACATTGACAGCTGAGGAGTCAGTCTTGCTTCTTGGTTCTCAGAGTTGATCCCTTTTTCCCTTGCCTTCTTGTACTGAGCAGGTACACTGTGGGTGTCGTTGGCAAAGGAGCATTCCTGCCACTTGACTTAAAGGGTAAAGGAGATAACTTATATAAGTGGAAGTTACTTTTTCACTGCTGAGACAAAATTCATAAGACCAGAAGCAGCTTATGGAATGAAAAGGTTTATGCCTGGCTTATAGTTTTGAGAAGTTTTACCATGGTGGAGAAAGGGGAGAAGGTGGCACTGGAACAGACAGCAGGGCATCATATCTCCACAGCAGCAGAGTAGAGAGAGAACTGGTTAACACTGACTAGCTTGGCTGGACTAGAATACCCCAAGGCTCACCCCAGTGCCGCACTTCTTCCAGGAATACCCTACCTCCCAAAGTCTCCACTAGCAGAGGATCACCATAAGGCTATGGGGGGTATTTTAGATTCAAATCACTTTAGCTTTTCTTCTTTTAGGTCACATTGGAGGATCTTCACTGGGAACTGGGAAGTTCTCAGACCTTATGTCTGACATGCGTCTCCCATCTTCTCACACTAGAGAGACACGGGTGATTAGTTGTCTACTTCCATCTTTACCCCCTGACAAGGAAATCAACACTTCTAATTCCTACCCTGCTTTCACCATGTAATCCCAATGGTGTGTTAGACACACAGTCATGTTCATAGAATTCTACTCTTTCACTTGGCTATTCTATTTCAGTTAATGGCCCCATGCCTTGACAGGGTGAAGATTTCTTTGCCAAGATATCTTTCATTTCAAGGAAAGGCATCAGCTCAAAGTAGCTTGAACAAAGGAGACATTTGAGAATGGACACAGAGCATGTGATTAAACTGCACTGGCCAGTGCTACTGGGTATCATGGAGGAACCAGGAATTCACTGGTGAGCAGGAAGAAGACAGGCACCAGATGTCCTCTCACTGCCTTTCTCATTCACCTCCTTCCTCCTGCTTGTCCTTCCTGTTCTTTTCTTTCCCCCTTGTCTCTGTCTCATCTTTTTCTGTCAAATGTCTCTCTCATCTCTGAGGGATACTAGTAACACAATTGAGTTGATGATCCAGATTTTAATTCCAGAGTTCTGAGCTTAAGTGGTCCAGAATGACTCCTTGCTGTCTGCAGAGCCCAGCAGCCCTGTTCTGTGCATACAAGGAGAGGAGAGGAATAGCTGCTTTAGCAGAAGCATGACACACTACATGGAGTGTATTCCACAGTGTGGCAGGACCCTGAGTCTAGCAGCACCCTTGATGCAGCTACTGGATAGCTGACAAACATACTGAGCAGTCTGAAAAGGGATGCGGCTTATTACAAGAGCTTCTATTCCTTTATTTCCAATGGGAACCTGTTCTTGGAATTAACTGGAGTGTGTTGCACAAAGGCTAAGTGCTAACTTGGCACCTTCCATCTCTACTCAGACTTTAAAGTCTGGATGTTCTTCTTTGTCTCCAAGCTCCTTCCACTCACTACCAGTTTTTTTCTTCAAAATGTCACTTGATCCTGGTGCTCCCTTCAGTTGGTGCCACCATTCCCTTGGCATGTCTTCTTATCTTTCCTTATTTCCTCTTCTATTATAGAAGCTTTTTAATTTTAATTATTCACTGATTTCCAGCTTGCCTTACTGCCAGTCCATCATACATATTGCTGACAAGTTGATCATAAAACACTCGTTCAAATTGCTTATTCTGACAATGTTAGGCCTTGACGACCACCACAGTCTTTGTCTGCAGCTCTAAATGGTCAAATCATTGGGGTCGTATCCCAGCCAAACCTGACCCTAATTTGCCTTGAACTATTCTTACTGTATGCTTTTGCTTATAAGCATCCGGTTGGCCTGGCATGATCTCCCTCTCTCTGCCTCTGTGAATCCCATCCATCATTCAAGTACTAACACAAGCCCTTTTTTTCCTTTGTGAAATCATCCTGGCCCAGTCCTACTAAAGTGATACTTTATATCTCTGAATTAAATATTTTTCCCTGCCCCATTCATTTAATTAGCCCTCCAATTCCATGAATATTGTCCGTGATGCTATACCATTTAAAACTTCACTGTAGCTTCATTTCCTCAATTAGATTATATATTTCAAGAGGCAGAGATCATTTTTCTATCTTAATGTCCTTCTCATGACAATAATTACCACGTCTTACACATAACAAGAGCTCCTAAAATATTGAAAATTCAGTCCAAAATCTCTTAAGACAGTTTAATAATTCAGCTATAATGCTGAATGTATATCAGCTTGATAAAAGTTTGTTGATTTTATAATTAGTTCTTTTTATGACTAAAACAAATGGTGAAAGTGTTAATTTATAGGCATCTAAATGTGCAATGCTTTTTTTTAACCTCAACGTTGTAACACATTAGGTGTAAATGTGGAAGGTCCATTTGAAGTTGTTGACTAACTCCTAGTATCTTATGTATGTAGTGGAAAAGAAGGAAAATGAAACTAGTTCTAGGCACAGGAAAATGTTCTATGACTTATGGGGCAAAAAGAATAAGTACAACAAATTTTAAATCAAGTGGTAGCAAAAGCAAGGAAGTCCAGCATTAAGGAGACATTGCTGGATCCAAAGAGTGACCTGCTTATTTTACTTGGTCCTTATGATTACAACAGGGTTTTTTTGTTAGGCGAAAAGCAATCCTTTAATTTCTCCTTCATCAGAACTTCCCACTGAGTTCTCTAGGAACAATTTTTCCCCTTTTCTTATAGGAATACACACACACACACACACACACACACACACACGCGCGCGCGCGCATAGTTTTTCTGAGGTAGGGTCTTATGCTCCAGCCCAGGCTGACCTGGAATTCACTATGCAGTCTCAGGCTATCCTCGAACTCACACAGTGATCCTCTTGTGTGCTGGGATCCTTCTGAGTGCTGGGATTAAAGGCATTGTGCCACTTGCCTGGCAATATTTTTTTGATCAAATGGAAGAAAAATTTAAAAAGCCTCTAACATTAAATTTTCTTATTATTCAGTAAGTTGGAGACTTGATGATAAATTTTGATACAATGCAATTACATCATTTCTGATGTCTCATGGGGGAAAAGAGAATAAAGCAGCATGTAGCTGTAAACATGAAAGTATAAGAAAGTCAATGGGATTAGTTTTCTCTGGAATTGTAGGAGTTAGGTGGGGAATGCCTAGTTCTGTGCTTACATTGCTTCAAATAATACATACAAGAATCTTCTGATGATTAAATCATATTTATCCTGTCAGATTTCTTTGATTTTTCTCTTTACCTGTGTCATTTTTCTGAGAGGTTTATTTGAGAGTTTCTGTGGTTTCTTAAACTCCTAATTGCATTTGAGACCTTCTTTTCCTTTTTTGTGTGTCTGTGTACGCATTTGGGTGTGTGTGTGGGGGGGGAGGATCATATGCATGTGAAGACCACTAATAAATATCAGGTGCTTTCCTCAATTTCTCTCCATCCAATTCATTTGAGAAAGGGTGTCTTACTGAACCCGGAGCCTGCCAGTTTGTCTAGACTAACACGATAGCAATACTCAAGGATCTCTTGTTTCTGCCTCTCCAGTGAGAGAGGTACATGTCATCATACCTGACTCCTACATGAGTGGTGGGGTCTGAATATAGGTCCTTGTTCTTGTGTGGCGAACACTTTACCACTTGGGCCACTTGAAATCTTTTTAATGAACTGATTTGATATCTATTCAAATTGTATTGTTTGATATCCATGTAGTTGTGAAAATTCTACTCTATCATAGTCTGGGTCTAGAGAGATGGCTTAGAGGTTAAGGCATTTGCTTGCAAAGCTAAAGGACTTTGGTTCAATTCCCCAGGACCCATGTAAGCCAAATGTACAAGGTGGCAAATGTGTCTGGAGTTTGTTTGCAGTAGCTCGAGACCCTGGTGTATTCTCTCTCTCTCCCTCTCCCTCTTTCTCAAATAAATAAAATGAAATGCTAAAAAAATAAATGAGCCTGGTAAGTGTTGGTAAAAGTATAGCAGGTGCCTCTGGAGAAAAGAGGAACATGAATAGGAGGAAAGAAAATGAACCTCCACTCAGAAATAATACACATTCATACAAACAAAACAAAAACAAGACTCACAAAAATCTACTTAGACCTAAGTAGCTTAGCATATATTCATTTAACTCATTGTTGAAAACTGCTCTATTTTCAAAGCATAAAGAAGGTAGGGGCAATTTGGCATGGAAATCATTGCTAAAATTTCATCAAAAGTATACAGCATTTGCTGCACTACCTTTAATTAATTATTATTATTTTCACACTTGGAGGGTGAACATTTTTAATGAAAAGTCAATGGAAGAGAGAATATTTGGCATGTTTACAAGTTTTGAAGAAGCAAGTTCCCATTCTTTTTGCCAAAAGTGTTCAGGACTTGTTCCAGCTCTTCCTTCAGCCAAATACCTATATTTTAAATGTTTCAGTATTTTCAATGTTTCAGAGCAAGTATGAAATCACCACTTTGATTACCTGGTACACTGAAATGACAAGTATCTGCACTCCTCAAACTGCCTTTTGTAGCAGTGTGGTTTCTTTCTTTTTCTTTTTCTTTCTTTCATTCTTATTTCCTTCCTTCCTTCCTTCCTTCCTTCCTTCCTTCCTTCCTTCCTTCCTTCCTTCCTTCCTTCCTCCTCCCTCCCTCCCTCCCTCCCTCCCTCCCTCCCTCCCTCTCTCTCTCTCTCTCTTTCTTTCTTTCTTTCTTTCATCCTCTTCTTTGCCCATAGTCTCCCCAACAATTTGGCAGGGAAAGAACACCCTGATATCACTGATAAGGCAAGTGTTAAGGATAATGTGGCAAGATAGGGCAGGGGCTTACAAAAGTGAGAGCAATGAGATGCTGACCGGATAGGAGGAAGGACAGAACTCTGGGAAAAACAACAAAGCTGGTTTGGCTGGGTTCTAGATGCTCCAACCAAGCCCCCCTTCAGGAGCGGACACGGGCACTTGACACTTGCTCTTTCACATAGTTTTAACAAGTAGTTGCCACAGATTAAATTGGGAGTAAGATGGGCTTCTAGGTATAGCCTTCCTATTCCAGGAAGGAGCTCACACCAGACTATCCTGTACACCAGGTGTGAAATTACCACGGAAAACTGTACTTCCATCTTGGTGACAATTGTCTGAAAATGTCCAACAGTAAACAGTTAAACATCTCTGAAACTAACCTTGAGGTTATTTCTACCATATCAGAAACTGAAGTCTCTGGCATTCATTTACATGAGCACTAACAAAGGTTCTACTTTCTCTAAAGGCCTGATGTCATTACAGTATCGTTCCCACTGTGTCTCGACACTCTTCCCCTTTCGTGCAGAGCATGGGAAGAAATACACCAGGCAAGGAAGATCAGATCCACCATGGCTTGAGATAGAAATGGATTACCTCATCTCATAAATATGCTGACTACCTCATAAATATTCATGAAAATCCTCAAGGCAAAGCCCACTAAGCTGCTCACTACTGTCCCCACCTCAAGGATAGTCCACTTTAGTCTGTCTTCGAAGTGTCTGCTTTGCTTAGCTTTGGTTCTGCTGCTGTAATAATCAACTCCCACTTAACTGTTGCTGTCAGCTGAATTCATTTATTTAAGGAGACAATAATGAAGAGACCTCTATAGCATCCATGACTCCGATCACAATCAGCACTTCCCTAGAGAATTCCCTGGTTCATAACTAAATGAGAAAGAGACAGAAGGTGATAGACATAAATGAAAGAATTGGCTCACTGACTCCTCCTGATTCTCCATCTACTAATCCATTTGGAGAATCATATCCTTGGCCCACTTGTGAATATTTACACACTTAACCCTAAGGATGAGGAAAAAGAATGAAGATGTCTCACCCCTTGCAGTAATATTTCTAATGATTGGCTAAGTTAAATAAATTAACTATCTAATAAAATCTTGAAACACAAAATAGAGTGTGAAAAGAAACCAAAGAATTATTTCATAATTCACAAAGCTAGGTATATTTTCTTCCAATTTTTCAGCTTCCTCTTGCATAAAACCCAAGGGCATGCAAAGCCCTAGGCCTGTAAGGAATAAACTTGGAGAGTGTCAAGAGCATATCAGTTAGTATCCAGATGACTTACACCACTTGGCCTATGGCTCTACCCCTTCTTTTTCTATGCATTTTGCTAGTGGCTTCTTTGGTGAGCATTCTCATTAGGCAAAAACATGCAATATTTTGTTTTCAGCACTCATTAGTCTTATCTTTGAACACTATGAAAAATCAAATACTTAAGTTTTGGTGAGGTGGTTCATCTTCAATGATTTGTCCATTGGAGGACTAAACCAAGAATCACATGACTACATAAAATATCATTAAGTAACAGCTGCCATCCATAGAATGCCCGTGCCAGAAGAAACCAAGGCTGTTAGTCGGCCCTGCCAACTTCCATATCTTTAAATGAAATTTCATAAGAGAACTGGAAAAAAGTCCATGTTCCTAAATGGATTAGATAAATAACTCCTTAGGTATGTTTTTTTAAAAAATAATTTTAGTAACAGTTTTAACAAGGTAGAATTAGGTATCATGTAAGTTGCTCTTTTAAATTCTACAAATCAGAGGTTGTTAGTATAGTCATAGAGTGGTCCAGCCATCACCACAGTCTGATTTTTTTTTTTTTTTTTTTGTCTTCTAAAGAAACTTGGTATCCATTAGCAACAACGCCCTAGCCTTTTCTCCCCACCAGGTCTTGGCAACCATGAATGTCCTCTGTGTCTCTCTGAGTTCAGCTACTCTGGATAGTTGATGCTAATGGAATCTTAGGATCTGGGGACTTTTGTGTCTGATTGGCTTCTGTAACTTAGCTTCATGTCTTCATGGTTCATCCACATTGTGGCATTTACCAACATTTTAGACTTTTTCTTAGTCACGCTGGCTGTGTTTGCTTTAGTAGCTGGTGGGCATTTGGGATCTTTGTACTTTTTGATTATCATAAGTCACAATAGTATAACACTTGGAGACATAGATTTTCACTACTCTTAAGCATATACTTCAGAGTTGAATCTCTGGGTCTCACGGCAACTCTCTGCAGAGCAATTTGAGAAGCCTCCCGGTTCTTTTCCTTTCATTCCAGAAGACAAGTGGCTGTATTACTTAAAAATCCCAGTAGCTATGTAGAAGATTCTGATTTATCCACATCTCATCAGCACTCAACATTGTCTGTGTCTGCACTACTTGTGTTTGTGGGAAGAGTTCCACTTTAGATGTGTTATATATTTAGTTAAAATAACCTATATGTTCCTCATCTCTGCATCTGTGACTATCATGAAGCCTGAACTTATTTCCTCTTTTGGTAATTGTAGTAAGTGCTTATATGTTTCTCTTCAGTGTATCTTCATTGCCAGTATAGCTTCCAGTGTCTTCCTAACATGTACAGAGTGGGCCTTCTCTTTCCACTAATTTTAAGGCAGTGGAGGCCTATGAGGAGCAGGATTCCTAGACAACAAGGGTTTCTGGGAGGCTGTGGTGCAAGGTTTTATATATATATATATATATTGTTTGTACCCGGTGGTGTCTGTGGAACCAATGGAAACATGTGGTTCTTCTTAAAATTGAAGTTTTTTTTTAAAATATCTCTATGAAAGACACTGAGAGAGAGAAAGGCATACCACAAAAATCTCCAGATGCATGCACCATTCTGTGCACGTAGCTTTATGTGGGTACTGGGGAATCAAACCCAGGCTGTCAGACCACAATTTGTAAGCAATTGATTTTAACCCCTGAGTCATCTATTCAGCCAGAAAACTGAAGGCTTTTATGCCAGGGATGACATCAAATTCTTCCTGGGAAATAAATGTGATTACATGCCCAAAGAAAGAGGCAGGCTTGACAGAGCCAGACAAATCTAGGGAAAAGTTACTTATGCCCCCTGGAGTAGAGGTGTGGCTTATGCTGAGCTCTGAAGCAACCTTTCTGCCAAGGCTATTGGGCACAAAATCCATATGATGCTGTACTCCTCAGGGATTTGAACTAATGAGAAGTAAATAAAGTGATTTTGGAAAATAATATGTGTATATATATGCGTGTGTGTGTGTGTTATTTCAGAATATATGTGCACTAGAATTTTTGCTATTACCATCATGTAAATTAAGTTCTATTATTTCTCTCTCTCTCTTTCTGTATACACATGCATGTCATATTCCATGTGTGGAAGACAGAGGATAACTTCAGATGTCAGTCCTCCCCTTCCACCTTGTGTGAGGTTTCTTGTTTTTCCCCACCATGTATGGCACGTCCGCTGGCCTGGGAACTTCTGATTCTTCTTCTTCTCCCCTCCCATCTTGCCATGAGAAAGCCTGAATGGCAGACAGGCGTTTCCACTCTGTCTTTATGTGGGTTCTGGGGAGCTGAGCTCATGTCCTCATGCTTGTGTGATGAGTGGTTTCTCCACTGAGCCACCTCATCAAGCCAGACTTAAGTTCTTTGCAAGCTCTTTGCCTTCAGTTTTAGATTACTTTGCAAGACTTTTGTATGTCTTGCTTTTTATTTTATTGGCAAAAGAGTTTATGTTGGTTTAGGTTTTATCTTGATGATGCTTACAGCAGCAATGCATCAAGTGGGTCTGAAATGATATTTGTAGCTAATTTTTGCCAAAGTCTTACTTCGTAGCCCATGCTACCCAGGAACTTGAGAGTTTTCTGCCTCTGCTTGCAAGGTTCTGGGATTATAAGGCATGTGCCATCACACCCGGCTTCTTAACTGGTGTAGGAAGTGATGTCCTGGGCTTCTGAATGTCTTTTGTCCTACACCCTGTTTAGAGGTACACAGGCCTCTGGGAACAACAGTGATGACATGTATGGTAAAGACCATCCCTGACCTGGAAGGTTCTGGAAAAGCTAGGGCTGCTACTTTATTCATTTAAATTTGGTTTTGTGGGGATAAATTTCTAAAGTTCTAAGTTATAGGGGCTTAGTGTCAAATATTAGTAAAGTATTTCCATATGTTACTCAATTATTCCTTATAGAAATTCCTATAAGGCAGTTATTAAACTCATTTCATACCATAGAAGAGAGAAACAAAAAAGTCATACAAGTTGTCCAAGATCATGCAGAGCTAATCATAGAGCCAAGAGTCTAACCAAAGAATTTGCTGAATATGTTAAGCACTAAGCTATCCTCTATCTTTGCTTTGTTTATTGTCTGACATATATAATACATAAAATAAAAGGTTAACCATTTATACTGTTCACTATGGCTTGGGTTTGATTTAAGATTTCAAATAACATCATCATACACAATCATAAGCTTATATATTTTAAACTCCACCTCAAGGTCTACAAAACTAATCTTCCAAACTTAGAAAACAGTAGCTTGAGGAGAAGCAAGTGCTGGGTACTTAAGGATAGTGTCAAAAAGGCATTCTTAGACACACAAATTTTCAAGTCCTCTTCACCATAGCCAGTGTCCAGTATAATGTTGCTTGCCAGTTTATGCACAGCTCTCCCTTCCCTGACTTCCTAAATCATCTAACAGAGCAGTTTGTATTTCCGAACACTTACATTCAATTTGTGGGATGTCACTGAGGAAAAGTAAAATGGAGAAGACATCAGTTAATAACGTACTTTTACATCCCGTCATCCCATGAATGGCTCCATGTCTCTCCATGTTGACCTAATTTGCCATGACAGAAACATGGCCCTGGTTTCAGAGCATTCCAACTGTAGCATTCACTAAACCTTAGTGGGAATTTTTGTCCCTTTGCAAATTGAAGCAGATTGATTTTCTCAGGACCATTTGAGATGGGTATCTGAACACAAGGTGGGCTTGATAGAGATTTTGAGAAGTGGATCATTCACATCAGGAATATACTACAATGTAATGTGACTGTTTCATTACAGAGTCCCTGACTCTTATTCTTAAGGTGGATTTGAGGAGGTGAAGAAAAATAAAGAAAACTTACTTAGTTGTTATTTCATTAGTACTTCTAACCTGTTTGGCCTTGGGAAAATGGCTTTCTCTAGTTTCCCCAACTCTAAAATAAAGATAAAGATAATAAAACAAGCCAGGCATGGTGGTGAATGCATTTAATCCCAGCATTCAGGAGGCAGAGATAGGAGAATTGCCATGAGTCTGAGGCCACCCTGAGACTACATAGTGAATTCCAGATCAGCCTGAGGAGCTTGAGTGAGACCCTACCTTGGAACCCCCCCCCAAAAAAGATAATGAAACATTATATAAAATATCTATATTTGAGGGTTCATCAGAGATGTAAATGAGGATTCACTTCTAGGTAAGCAACAGTCCAAAAACTTTTGAAACTATTTTGAAATAAGAAATTTATGTTCATTAAAATAATTGCTAATTTTTGGGTGTTCCAATATGACAATATATGGAAGGTATTCTGTTTCTATGATAACTTATGTTGTGCCTGTGCTAGGTCATAGGCATGTAATCTGCATGTATACAGTGATCTTCACTAGCCAGTGGCAGTGCTATTTTAACAGGTTTTATAGCACCTGGAGTCCACCTGTGTGACCCAGAATATTGACTCCCATGGGTGTACATTTCTCCTGGGAAATATTTATTCATCTTTGGCTATCTGAGCTTCCTTCTTAATAGCCTTTATAAGAGCCAAATTCCAGTGTACTTCAGGAGACTGACATAATGGCTTCAGCTGTTACCTGGAGCCCTCACAGCACCACAGATAAACTCAGGGATATAGAAAAGGATGGAATGGAGACAGGGGAGAGGGTAAATAAGAGTAAAACACAGTGGAGATATTACAAATATGCAATATGGTAAAACAAATCAATAAAAATGTCTGCTCCACCTCTGTAACCATTTATTGCTTAGGGTCCTGCACAATTATCACTTGGGCATGGAGTATCATCTGCAGTTTATTTTCTCCTATAACTCACAGAAGTGAGTATCTCAGGTAAGACCTTATAGACACTGGATTGCACATTTTATATCCCTTGCATCACATGACTTTCAACATTTGAACTTTCACCTTCAAGTGTGAACTCCAAGCTTATCGTTCAGAAGCATTGATGATGATTCTGCCCAGGACAGGTGTATTTAGCTCAGTGTCTTGATTTGGGGACCTCGTTAGTCTCTCCAATCAACAGCTCAATGTGGGTAGCAACAGAAAAAAAATTCATTTAAGCTTAGGCTTCACCCCACCCTCACCAGAGCCCTATTTTTGTTAATATTTTTATTTACTTTAATTTGAGAGAGAAAAAAGAAAGAGAGAGAAAGAGGCAGATAGAGAATGGGTGCTCAGGGCCTCCAGCCACTGCAAACAAACTGCAGATGCATGCGCCCCCTTACCCCTTGTGTATCTGGCTTATGTGGGTCGTGGAGAGTTGAACCTGGGTCCTTTGGCTTCGCAGGAAAATGCCTTAATGGCTAAGCCATCTCTCCAATCCTTAGAGCCCTATTTTTCAGGTGTGCCCCATTACTCCTTTTCTTCCAGTAGAAGAAGAGTTTCAAGTTTTATATTGAGGTTTTTAATCAATTTGGAATTGATTTTTGTGTATGGAGAGAGATGAATGGGTCTAGTTTCATTTTTCTACATATGGTCACCCAATTTGTCCAACAGCATTTGTTGAAGACGCTGTCTTTTCTCCAACTTATATTTTGAGCACTTTTGTCAAAGTTCAAGTAGCTGTAGTTATTTTACCTAAGATCTGAATCTTCAACTCTGTTCCATTTGTCTAGGTTTCTGTTCTTATGCCAGTACCATGCCCTTTTTTTTGTTGTTACTATGGCTTTGTATTATAGCTTTAGATTGGGTATGGTGATACTTACCGAGGTGTCTTTTTATTTTTTTTTGCTGAGGATATGTTTGGATATATGAAGCCTGCTTTCATTATATATGAATTTTGAGATAATTTATTCAATCCCCGTGAAGAATAATGCTGGTATTATTTTATTGGCATTACATTAAAAATGTATATCACTTTTGGTAGAATTGCCATTTTCACAATATTAATTCTTCTTACCCAGGGACATGGGAGATCCTTCCATCTTCTCAAGTCCTCCTTGATTTATTTCTTGAGGTTTTTTTTTTTATGTTTTCATTATATAGGTCTTCATATCTTTGGTTAGTATAACTCCAAGGTATTTAATTTTTTTTTTATATTGAAAATGGGACAGCCAGGCTGGAGAGATAGCTTAGAGGGTAAGGCATTTGCCTGCAAAGCCAAAGGACCCAGATTTAGTTCCCCAGGACCCACATTAGCCAGATGCACAAGGGGGCACATGCATCTGGAGTTCATTTGCAGTGTCTGGAAGCCCTGGAACACCCATTTTCTCTCTCTTTCTCTCTCTTTCTCTCTCTCTCTCTCTGTTAAACAAACAAATAAATATTTTAAAAAAAGAAAATGGAACAGCCTCACTGATTTCTTTCTCTGAGTATTTGTCCTTGGCATATAGAAAGGGTACTGATTTTTTGTGTATTGATTTTGTATCCCACCACTTTACTGAAGGAATTAATCACCTTTAGAAGTTTTGAGATGGAGACTTTAAGGTCACTTATGTATAGGATCATGTCATCTGCAAATAGGGCTAACTTGACTTCTTCCTTTCCAATTTGAATCCCTTTTCTTTCTTTCTCCTGTCTTATTGCTTGGTCTACGACTTCTAATTCTATGTTGAAGAGCAGTGGTGAGAGTGGGCATTCTGTCTTGTTCCTGTTCTGAATGGGAACTCCTTGAATCTTTCCCTATTATTATTTGGGATTTGGTTGTTTTATATAGCCTTTAATGTGTTGAGATATAAACCCTTTGTGCCTATTCTTGCTGTGTTTTGGTCATGAAGCAGGGTTGTATTTTGTCAAAGACCTTCTCTACATCATTTGAGATGGTTATGTGGTTCTTATGGCTAAGTTTATTTATGTGATGTATTACACTGACCAATTTACATATTTTGAACCATTCCTGCATCCCTGGTTTAAATTCTTATTCCCTTACCAGCTAGCATTTTGGGACCTTATAGAAAGAGAGAAGATAGTAGTAGAAAAATCTAGATTAATGGCTGGGTATAATGATACATAGCTGTATTTCTAGCATTAAGAAGAGTGAAGTAGGAGGACCAAGAGTTTGAGGTCAGCACAAGCTATATTATGAAACCCTAATTCAAAAACAAAAACATGGCTGGAGAGATGGCTTGTCAGTTCAGATACTTGCTTGCAAAGTCAAAGAACCCAGGTTTGATTCCCCAGAATTCACATAAGCCGGATGCACAAGGTGGCACATATGTTTGGAGTTTGTTTGCAGTGGCCAAAGGCCCTGGCATGCCCATTCTCTCTGCCTCTATCTCTCTGTCTTTGGAATAAACAAAATAAAAAATCAGAAACAAAAATACTAGTGGTCAAAAGCAGGATGGTCCACAACTTATAATTATTTATGATTTTTAAGTTTTATGATGGCATAAAACTGATACACATGCAGAAGGAACTGATCTTTGAATTCTGAATTTTGATTTTCCCAGGCTCTCATGGTATTTGAGGTGTGTGTATTAAACTTTCAGCTTACTGTATTAGCAACTTATCATAGGTTTACTGGAATATAACAATACCAGAAGTAAAGGAATATTTGTATGTAGATGCTATAGTTCTCTTCATGTTTGAATAAAATATGCTTTGATTAATAATCTAATCACAGCTTAAAATAAATCCAATTGTCTTGTAAGATGAAGAAGAGACATTCTACCTATTCTCTTACTTTTACATCTCCCTGTGTCCCCAGGTCAAAACTCATTTCTACTAGTTCCACAATATCTTTATGTTTACCTAATTTTGAATAGTCTGACAGTTTGCTCACAGAATGTTCTGAGATTATAATGACTGGATTACTTCACCATATCTATGTGTGCATACATCATTTTAAGAGTTCCAGTCAAAATTTCACATTTTCTATGTTGTAAGATCAGGGATAAAAGTCATTATAGATGAAATGAAGAGTTTAGGTGTTTTTTTTCCCCCTGTTAGTGCTCTTCATAAATTTTCTATATGTGATACTTTGCCTAAACTGCATTACTGATGTGATGTCCTGGGTATGTGCCAGATCCTTCTAGGCCTACTCTCCATCTTATTTATAGAGTCTTACTCTATGTTTCTAAGGGATATTTCTCTGGGAATCAGCAGTAAGATGGCCCACTGATTTTCACTAATGGGTGCTCCAGCTGGATATCAGAAGGAGGGTGGAAATGGAGACTGGCACATGGCTGAGAGTCAGCCCTGAGGTCACCGGCTCTGTCAGGTGGCTGGCTCTTCACAGCCTCCTTCTCCCCTTTGCAGCTCTGGCTTCTTCAGGCCTGGTGGTGATAGAAACCATTTGCTCCTTGAGCCACACCCTTTCTGTGGCTTCCCTGCAGGCTGTCTACTGCTTGTAAACATCCTGTCCTCTTTGGAATATAAAGTGTCCCCCATGGCCTCACATGGTTGGTTAAGCTTCCTACTCAACCCTCAACTGGGGGCCATTTGGAGGGTGGAGTCTTGGTGGAGGAAGTGTGCTGTCCTGCTGGGGGTGGATGAAGGAGAAGTGACTTGGGGTATATTGTAGCCCAAGCCTGGCTTGGCAGAGCTTAACTGACTCTTGCCACTACCTTCCAGCTGCTGTGGTAAGATGTGATGCCCAGCTTCTGCTCTGCCATGTCATAATGAAACCTGCCCCTGAGATTGTAAGCTGAAAGAAACATTTTCCGTCAGTATTCTGCTCGGGCCAGGGGTTCTGTCCCAGCAATAAGAGAACAACTGCATCATAGTCTATCAGGGGCTTCTGTCATGACATAGTGAGCCATTGGCTCCCGTCAGGGTATGACTGGTATGTGTGTGGGTTCCTTTTTGCCTTATTTTGCCTAGCTTTTTTCAGGAGTATTAAAGATGCTATTATTTAAAGTGCTTCACCTGCAACACAGTGTCTGAAATGATCTTAGTTAAATGTACTATTTTATTTTAGGCTTTAATAGCCAATGTTTATCCACTAAGACTTGGGACAGTTAGATCCAGATTTCGGGGAGCTTGTGTTGGTTCAATTTCTCTTCTCCTACCTTCTCTTCCTCCTTCCCTTACTTTCTCCTTCCTTCTCTATATCCTTCCTTCTCTCCCTGTCTTCTATCCTTTCTGAGCAGGACTTCTGTTGGCTAAACTATATCCTATTAGTCTGTAGACTGGAAAGAGAAAAAGAATTTTGGGACAGTTAATGTCATTTTTTTTTTTCATTTTTGGATCAAAGTAGAGCTTGGGAGAGTTCTTTCTTATTCTGGATGATAGCAATTCAGTGGCTACAATATTTCAAAGGTCAGGACCAGTACAGAAAGCTGATGACAAAAACCCTCCAGTTAAATCTGGGTAAAGGTAGGGGTGTAGAACAGAAGTAGATAAGACTAGGGTTTTGGCTAAGTTTATGGTCAGTTAAAGACAGTGAAATCTGCCCAGGAGGATTCCAAGTCTGAATTGGCTCACAGCAGATACAGCATCAAATCAAGTTCATCATCCCTTAAATAAAGAGCAAAGCATTAGATCTCAGGCTAGTACTATAACTGAGTCTGTGTAAAAGCTATCTTGAATATTACATGAAGATGGTTGTCAAGATAACTGTGTCTTCAAGAGCACATCAAGGATTTTCTTATTGACAGGATGAAACACTGGGACCCACAGCAACTTCTGTGATATCACTGCTTTGCATGTGTGTGGAAGGATCCCAAATGTGTTCCACTTTGCATTTTTGTTTTGAAAAGAAAGTCTTCTTTGAGGGAATATAGTTAAAAAAAATCATCAAAATATGGAATCATGATTTATGTCACCTCTGTATGGAAACACTACAAGCCTAAAATATAGTTCTCATCTTTGGAGACTAGTTCACTGAAAATAATTTAGTCAGTCACTAAATTCCCTAAGAGTTGCTTTACTGTAGTTATCGAGAGGTATACATTAAGCTGCGGGCTTCATTTCACATCTTCAATATCAATCCAAAGCATCTGGTATCATGGAATTTTGATCTGAGCCCACAACTGACCTGAGACAAGACTTCTAATCACTGAGTCAGGGGCCCTGCACTGTCCTAAGACGCCCGTCACCTTCCTGTTATTAAAATCTCTGCTCAATATAAACACAAATAACAGCTAGGAAGCTTTGCTGGGTTCCCCAAGTCTTATCTAATTATCTATTTTAAGATTTTTGGCATGGATTTTTTACATGTACCTCTATCATTATTTCTTTATACTTTTGAAGACAGGAATTTGAACGTAATCTTACTCTTTTGTTTGTATGTGTTTATGCATGTTTATGTATGGGCATATACATGCCAAAGTGTGGTGTTCAGAGGACAATTCTAAGGATTGTCCTTACCCTCTAATATTGAACTTCACCCTCTGCCTTGTTTGAGACACGGACTTTCTTTTTTCATTTAACATTTATTTGAGTGGGGGGAGAGAGGAAGTGACAGATAGAGAGAGAATGGGTGTACCAGGGCCTCCAGATATTGCAAACAAACTCCAGATGCATGTGCCTCCCTGTGCATCTGACTTATGTGGGTACTGGGGAGTCAAACCTGGGTCCTTAGGCTTTGCAGGCAAGTTCCTTAACCATTAAGCCATCTTCCCAGCCCCAAGACATGGGCTTTCTTATTTGCCACTGAGAACATCAGATGAGCTCACCCAAGAGCTTGGGGTTCTCCTCACTGTGCCATTGCCAAAAGAATGTTGAGATTACTAATTTGCCTTGTGTCTGGATTTACATGGATTTTTTACAGAGCAAGGGCATTTAACCACTAAGACATATCCTCAGCCTTAACATGGTCCTCTTGGATTCAGTCTATTTGCTTGCTTGGAAATTCATTTAAGAACACTATTTCTGGGTTTAATCAGGAGTTTTAAGAAATAAGTTAGATTTGATATGAATGTTTTTGTTCGATTTTTTTTTAAAGGTGTGTGCCACCATGCCTGGCTTAAATTTGGCTTTTATTTATTTATTTATTTGACAGGGGGCAGGGAGAGGGAGAAAGAGAGAGAGAGAGAGAGAGAGAGAGAGAGAGAGAGAGAGAGAGAGAGAGAGAGAAAATGGGAGCACCAGGGCTGGCCTCCAGCCACTGTAAACAAACTCAAGCTTCACCTTGGCTAACTTGGGTCCTGGGGAATCGAATCTGGATCCTTTGGCTTTGCAGGCAAACACCTTAACTGCTAAGCCATTCCTCCAGCCTGATTTTTTTTTTTAATTTAATTTATTAGTTTTCTTTTCAGCAAATACAGGCAGTTTGGTACCATTGTGATTTTTGTTTTTTAAGACAAGTCTTTTGCCATGTAGCTCGGGCTGACCTAGCATTTAATATCTCCTACCTCAAACTCTTGAAAGCTGAGTGATAACTCTTTAAAGTAGCCTACTCCTAAGCACTGGTTCTTTGACAGCAAAGCCAATGACAGACAAAAAGAAAGATGTCTACTCCACTCTAACTTGAAAATAAAAGTAACTTCGAGGCATATATTGAAGGACATTTCATTTACAACTTAAAAATAATTTCAATGAAGGTATGAAGAATTTTGAACTTACTCTGTTTATTCAAAAGAAGATGGCTTTGATTTATATTTCTTTTCTTGTGTGTGTGTGTGTGTGTGTGTGTGTGTGGTGTACGCATGCGTGTTTTTGTGTTTCTGTGTGTGGGATCATGTATATGTGCATACGCACATGTATGTGCTTACCAGTGGAGGCCAGAGGTCAATGTTGGGTGTCTTCCTCAGTTGATTCCAATTTATTTACTAACACAGAGTCTCTCTGAACTCACGGTGCACTAAGTTGTCTAGTCTTACAAGCCAGCTTGCCCCAGGGCTCCCCTGGCTCTGTCACCCCAGCTCTGGGTCTGCAGGGCCTGTGGTGCCGTGATTAGCACTTCCATGAGTGCTGGGAATGCGAACTGGGGTCCTCTTGCTTGCCTGGCAAGCGCTTTACTGACTAACCAATCACCTCTGCCCCTATGCTTTTCTCAACAGGTTGTGAAACCTTGAAATTTGTTGCTGATAATACAATTGAGGAAAGTCTGAGTAGTAACAGTTTCTTGTTTAAAACCTGTCTTTGGTTCCAGGTTTTCATGCACAGCATGCAAATGCGCGTCATGTTCATAAATCCAGTCACAAATGATGTTTTTATGATCAAACTGTATTTCTTCCAAACAAAGTGGCAGTAATATTTTTAAAAATCTGCAAGCCCTTTGAGAGTCTTCAAAAAGAATTTCATCATCTTTTCTCATTGAAGTGAAGATATTTATAACGGAGACGATGCTATGGTGCCACTATGGGGGAAGAATTGCATTCCCTACCTGAAATATAGCCACCGATAGTGTACATGTTTTGCATTTAGCATTCAAAATATATGAGGAACAAGATCTAAGTAGATGCAGTAGGATCTAGAAATTAGCCTAAGTCAGCTCTGGAGACCAGATTTAGGGAGGATTGTAAATCATACCTTTGGGAAAGAACATTGCTATTCAGGATACTCTAAAATGTACCATGGATGACAAACCCTTTTGTAGCCCACGTAAGTTGTTTGTTCTCTAGGTTGTACCTGATTCTGTACTTCCCCAAAGTGCTCTATTTAAATCTGAAAGCTATGTTTAGGATTTTTCTATAGGTATTGAGTCTCATGAATTTGAAGTTCCCCAAGGTCTATAGATCTATGCTGTGTTGTCATAAAGACTAACCCTGGTGCCTAAAAAATGTTCTTTTGCAAGACACTCACCTTCTGCCTCACTTTCTTATGGAAACTATGCTTTACAAGTTATTTTTGTCATGTGGGAAGCATATGATACATGCCCAGCATATCTTCATCATTCTGAAGAGTTCACAGTGATTTTGAGCCCTTGGTGAAATGGTGCTGTGAAATAATATTTTGGAGGACATCATTGTTGATTGATGGCCAGTGGCAGTCACTGGGCTCACCAGCAGTCTGTGATTTGGGGGATCTCTTTCATAAGTGCTGTGATACCTCAAAGCCTTCTCTCTCTGACCCTGCGAGGACTGCAAAGCAGTAATGAACATCATGGGAGAGCAGGCTCTGACAATGACCTGAAATTTACTTTAAGATGAACCATCCTCCCCAAGACTCTGTGCCCTGCATGCTTGGCTGTAAGTGGTGCACAGGTGAGATCTTCAAGAGCAAGCCGATGTGTGACACACTGACTCCATCTACCCATTTTCTGGAGCAGCTGCATTCTGCCTTTAATGGGCATGTTGGTAAGAGTGCTCTGACATTCATGTGCTCCAAGAACACTTTCTGAGACTCTGTGGTGAGCAAAACAAGCCTTCAGGGTATGCATGCTGTGGTGCACGTGGTCATGATCACACAACCAAGTCCCCTTCCTCATGGGTTTTGCATCTAGTACAGGAGAAGCAATATTTGACAAAGCAATATATGACAAGATTCCAGAGAAGGGATTGTTGTGAAGAAAGGTTTGTGAGGCTGGGGTGAGAGCTCTGTTGGTAAAGTGCTTCCTGTGTAAGTGTGAAGGCCTGACTTTGAACTCCCTGTCCTTATATAAATGCTGGATGCAACAGCATGCACATGTAAGCCCGGGGTTTGGGAGGCAGAGACAAGAGGATCCTTGAGGCAAGCTATCTAGCTAGATATAGCAAAATTGATAATCTCTGGGTGGCTGAAAAGATTTTTTTTTTTTCTTAATCAGTATGGTGGAGAGTAATTGAGAAAGACATATTATGTCAGACTCTGGCTTCCACACTTACACAAGTGCACAGGCAACTGCACACATACTATGGTCGTTTGAACCTTTCATGTCTCCCATGACCTCATGTGTTTGTGATTAAGCCTCATACATGATCCCCAGCTGGTGGAGCCTTTGAGAGGTGGATCCTTGCTGAAGGAGGTGTGTCACTGGGGGCGGGCCTTGAAATTTGATAGTACAATCCCTTGAAGCTCACTCTTCTTTAAACAAACAAACATACAAACAAACAAGTTTTATTCATTTATTAGAGAGAGGCAGGGGGAACAGTGGTTAGTATGGATACACCAAGGCCTTCTATTGCTGAAAACAAACTCCAGACACATGCACCACTTTGTGCATCTGGCTTTAGGTGGGAATTGAACCCAGGCCATCAGGTTTTACATAAAAGTGCCTTCAACCACTGTGTCATCTCTTCAACCCATGGAGCTCACTCTTGTTCCTTCCCAGTGGATAAGACAAGGTGCAATGACTTGCTGCCTGCCCCACTCTGCCTTCCCCACCGTGATGAAGGGGCCCTTGACACTCACTGTAAGCTGACTCAATCTGTCCTTCCATAAGCTGCTTCTTGTTGGGTGTTTCTGCTTGTCCCAGCAATAAGAAGGTAATTGCCACACATATGTATACCCACACACATACAAACATGTATGAATGGCTTGTGTTAGCTAAATGGTCAGGAGGGTTGCCTCTGACAAGATATAACATGGTCATCTACTTTATTTGGTAATGCTAGCTCAATGCAGAAAGAGTTTTCTTTGTCTTTGACACATATCTGTCTTTATTTCTGTCAAGAAATGCCACTGTGGAGTCCTCTGCATAAGCCCGGCACGGGTCACAATATCACAGCGTCTTTTAGGAAGACAAGCATACATGACCCCGAACACCCGTGTTCTCCTTGGGCTGCTGTTTGGTGTCCCTGAGAAAAGCAGGACACCAGCATCCAACCACCAACGCATCCTTATTGTTCCCGTGGCTCTAGTAAAAGTCACGACAGCCCTGAAAGTAGGCCAGACAGACACAAATGGCCTGTCAAAGCAAACTCTTCACAAGCACACTATGACCTGGAGGAGCAAGCATTCCCTGCAGAGGGTCCTGCTTCTTGCACGTGCCCTGTAATCATTCCCTGGACTGCCAGTCATCGCAAGGAAGATGCAAGCCAAGCTGGTGATTTCTCGGCTTCTGTAGTCAACCTGTAACCCTCTCTCCCTGCCCTACGGAGTGTGGTAGAGAAGTGCCACTGACAGAGGACAAGTGCTCTGGGTCCAGCCCCTGCTACTGCAGCATGAAGAACAGAGGCTTATCTTCCCCCACGGCGGCGTGGAGCTGGGCTGGGGCCACATTTGCAGATTCCGTTGGGAACTATAAATCTTTAAGAATAATTCTTGGGGATTGGTCAGAAATTTACTTTGATGATCCTTATGCAATAAATACATTGCCCAAGGGTTTTTATTTTGAAGATAGCAGGGTCAAATTGTCTGTAATTAATCAAGTCTTCTATTGTATGTGTGAACATGAGTGTGTGTGGGGTAGGGGAGAAATTGATATTGGGTGTCTTCCTCAGGTGCTTTCAGTCTTTTTTTTTTTATTTTTTTTTTTATTTATTTTGGCCAGGCGTGGTGGGGCACACCTTTAATCCCAGCATTTGGAGGCAGAGATAGGAGGATCGCTGTGAGTTCTAGGCCACTCTGAGACTACATAGTGAATTCCAGGTCAGCCTGGGCTAGAGTGAGACCCTACCTCAAAAAACAACAACAAAAAAAAAAACAACAAAATATTTATTTTGAGAGAGCAAGAGAGAGGCAGTTAGAGAGAGAATGGACATGCTAGAGTCCTTAGCCACTGTAAATGAACTCCAAGCATGTGAGCCACCTTGTGCATCAGGCTTACAAGGGTAATGGGGAATTGAACCAGGGCCTGTGGGCTTGGCAGGCAAACTCTATTTTTATTTTTATTTATTTATTTGAGAGTGACAGAGAGAAAAAGGGAGAGAGAGAGAGAGAGAGAGAGAGAGAGAGAGAGAGAGAGAGAGAGAGAGAGAGAATGGGCATGCCAGGGCTTCCAGCCACTGCAAAGGAACTCTTGATGCGTGCACTCCTTTGTGCATCTGGCTAACGTGGGACCTGGGGAATCGAGTCTCTGACTGGGGTCCTTAGCTTCACAGACAAACTCTAATGGCTAAGCCATCTCTCCAGCCCTCTCCATATTATTTTTGACACAGAGCCTGTCACTAAACCTAGGGCTTACCAATTCACCTAGAGTAGCTGGCTGACAAAACCAGGGATCTTTTGTCCTTGCTTTCACAGCCCTGGGATTGCAGATCTATACTCCTATGCTTAGATGCTAGGGACCAGAACTGAGGTCCTCATTCTTGTACAACAATTAATCAATTCCTCTACTAAGCAGTGAGACAGAATGCTCAGAATTCTAGGTGGCAAAAATAATTCAAAGGGATTTCACAAAAATCTTGACAGCAGCATCTTCAACAAATGGTGCTGGACAAATTGTATAACCATATGTAGAAAAATGAAACTAGACCCTGTTTCATCTCACTATAGATCAAAATAAACCCCAAATGTATTAGATATCTCAATACAAACCATCATGATCAAAATGCTAGAGAGAATAAGCATGGAAGGTTTATGTCTCAATGCAATAAAGGCTACATAAAAATTACCTAAAGCCCAAATAATACTTGATAGGGAAAGACTCAAGGAGTTTCCATTGAGATTGAAAACATGGCAGGGTGTCCACTCTCTCTACTGCTCTTCAAAATAGTACTAGAAGTCCTAGCCTAAGCAATAAGACAGGATAAAGAAATAAAAAGGGTAAAAATTGGAAAGGAGAAGTCAAATTAGCTCTATTTTCAGATGACATGATCCTATATACAAGTGACCCAAAAGTCTCCACCTTAAAACTTCTAGAGGTGATTAATTCCTTCAGCATTGTAGCAGGATACAAAATCAAAACACAAAAATCAGGAGCCTTTCTATATGCAAAGGACAAATATATAGAAATAAAAATCAACAAGGTTGTCCCATTTTCAATAGCAACAAAATTCAAAAACCTTGGAATAACACTAACCAAGGATGTGAAAGACTGTTGTAATGAAAACATAAAAACACTCAAGAAGAAATTGAGGAGGACTTGAGAAAATGGAAATACCCCACATGATCCTGGATAGCTAGAATTATTGCTGTGAAAATGGCAATTATACCAAAAGCAATATATGGATTTAATGCAAACCAATAAAATTCCATCATTCTTCATAGAGATTGAAAAAATGATCTCCAAAATCATATGGAATGGCAGTAGACCTCAGGTATCTAAACTTAACCTCAGCAAAAGAAACATCTCTGGGGCCATACCTGAACCAAAGCTGTACTACAAAGCCATAGTAACAAAATCAGCATGGTACTGTTGTAAAAACAGGCATATAGACAAATGGAATAGAACTGAAGACATGATCTTAGTTGACTTAAAACTAACTATAACTACTTGATCTTCAACAAAGAAGGCAATAACATAGACTGGAGAAAACAGAGCATTTTCAACAAGTGGTGCTGGGCAAATTAGATAACCACATGTATAAAAGTAAAGATCTTTTCATTTTCATTGAAAATCTACTTTATTGAAATTTTACCAGTCAGTATCCTCCAGAAGTATTTTTTCATTGTTATGATCTACACATGCTAGGTAAGCATCCTGTAACTAAAGTATACCTACAAATCTTTGTTTCCTTTTTAATTAGGGAAGCCAGTTTTTAATTTTGATATAATTTAAAACTTAAAGAAAAACACAAACATATAAAGAACTTCCTCAATTCCACAATATGTGCTTTATCCAGATTCATCAATTAGTTTTGTCTATCCTCTTACTGTCTCTCTGTGTGACTAGATGAATAGATGATAAATAGATGGATAGATAGATAGATGATGCGTGTGTGTGTATGTGTGGCTACACATCTATGCAGGCATTTACTGATCAGATGGAAAAATATGAAGCAAAAATCAAGAGCATATCATGATCTTGGAATGAATTCACATTTATTAAAATATATTTTGCATATGATTTTTCAATAGTTTCCCTTGACTTTCATGAAGTTCAATGAACCAAGTCAGCAACTTTGCAATGCTGACAGGAGACCAGGACTCTGGTGATGAGTGTCCATACTGCAGCCTTGTGATTTAGTCTTTGCTGACTTGTGACTGTGAATTACAGGCTGAAGCAAAACAAGACTAGAACTTTAGAAGGCTGCCACAAAAAGAAGTCTTTTTTTGGGGGGGGGCAGGTATATTGAAACTTCTCCAGCATTAATAAATAAATTCATGAAGTTGAAGTCAAAGAGGACACAGCTTCTCTGTGAGAAGTAGTGGAGCAAAGACTCACCACTTTTGGGTCTAGTCACAACCTCAATTAAGCTCTGGGAGCTCTACTTTAAGCAGCCTTCTTGAAGGTCATTTTTTGCTGCTGACAACAGATCAGAGCCTGTTGGAATATGAAGACTCAGCA
The DNA here is from genome assembly GCF_020740685.1 of Jaculus jaculus. Taxonomy (NCBI): domain Eukaryota; kingdom Metazoa; phylum Chordata; class Mammalia; order Rodentia; family Dipodidae; genus Jaculus; species Jaculus jaculus. The sequence goes on from NC_059104.1 coordinate 38,244,054, forward strand.
GATACTGGGTTTGGTCTGTGCTAATTTAGTGGAACTATATGATCGGTTCTCATCAAGAAACTTTTGGGTTTGTCACCAGGCTGCTTCAAATAAGCTAATTTCCTTCGGCCAGGCAAAAGAGGAAATCATTTATGTAAGCAGATATTCATTTTAGACTGACTGCTTGAGGTGATGGCCAAGGACTTGAAAGATGCTGTGTCCATGGGTCAAGGTGCTGAGTCAGAAGCTGGGGAAATAGTGGTTGGTGGTGGCCCCCGGTAGAAGCACAGGTTGTGCGAAGCCTGTTTGCGTGTTAAGTCACCTGCTTCCAAAATTTTCAAGAGGCTAATAGTGCAACGTGAATTTGTTAAGATGTTATTTCTCTTAGTGATTGCTTGATCTCTCAGGTGTTTCACAGTCTGAAAGGAGGAAATTAAAGGAGATGAAGTCCCCTCCTGCCCCTTTTCTGTTTTTAACCTGCCTTTGTGATCAAATGAAACTTTAACATTGAAATGATCACTTTAGGCATCTTGTGTTTACATGAGCATTGATTCATTGCAGTTGTGACAGCACCCATGTCTTGGATAACAGATTTTAAAAAAATGTTCTGTGGTACTCTATAATGTTAATTCTCTTAAAATGTTGTATGTTCATTTTTATCTTAAGAGGATTTATACCATTTTAGTTTTATGAAATGTTTTTCTCCAGAGTATTTGTTCACTTTTTCCACACCTTTTATAGATTTTTATTATTTATTTGTCATTTACTTTTCCCCATGGTGTTTTATACTGAAACTATTTAATAACAAAAAGAAACCATGCAAACTGAAACGTGTTTCTGTAGAGCCAGGATGGGATCTTCTACTGGTTATAACCTTACAGAATCTCTAAGTTCTTAGCCTGACTATATAAATATATCAGTAAGTGACAGCCATGGACCATGGCAGTGACAGTGAAGTTGCTATTGGAGTATTTTCCTGATTGACCTGCTTTATCATTTTACATAGAAAATATCTTTGAAGTGGAAAAGAGTTTGATTTCAAGAAACTGTGATATATTTCCACTGGGAGCACTTCTCATACCCAGAGGCGAAGATGGATGTACACTAATTCTGGATGATGATAGCAAGACTACAATCTCCCAGGGGAAAATGAGGCTGAACTCTTCCTCTGTTCATATCAGAAATAATGAATGTCATTATAAATGCTGAGTTTTCTTAAATACTACATGACATTCCAGGTTAAGGGTGATATGGAATAGCTTGTATATTCATGGAGCAAATTCCATGAAAATTTCCTACATATTCTGAGTGTCCTTTTCTGGGAGTCTTACATTGTTAGGATTCATCATGGCCATGGAGAATTATCTGTAGGCAAAATGCAGAACAGAGTCAAGCCATAAACTAAAAATATTCTTGAAGTTTAACACAGTTTTGAGTCACATAAATACAAGAATTTTACTTGAATCATCTTGGATACATAAGGAGTCATTGTGAAGATGGACTCTTAAAGAAGTTTCCTCATCTGTTGCCAGGGAGTAGACATCAATTTCAAGAAGCTAGCATAAGGATTGCTAGAGGATTTTGGAGTAATTTTTTGTTGTTGTTGTTGTATCCCATGACTAATGGGTTATCACTTTCCTTACCAATATAAATGTGGAATGGAAAAATAGGAATGAGTAATATCAGAAACAAGCAAAACTACAACCCCAAACACTCTAAAAACAAGAAATAATGAAAAAAACAAAAGAAAATGTGCAGTAAGCTGTTTGAAAAATAAGGACTGAGCATGCTGGAAAGCTCAAACGTTTCAGAAATTACAAAATCATGCTTAGCCACAGGACAGCTGCATCACTAAGGCAAGTGCACAGTGACACAACCACCATTGCCACCAACTGCTCGTGATTGCGCAGGGACAAGATCAAGGACGAAAACTGTATGCTGGATTGCTGATAGAGTGCTGCTGGCTGAGGAGGAAGGAGTGTGGCCGGGTACTTCTCCTGCCCAGATACATTTCTTGTTCTAAAGTGTTCTTCAAAGATAGAATTGCCAAATATAAAAAGATGTAGACAGGTGATAGTTAAGTAGGTAACAGACAACTAGGTAGGTGACAGACACAAAGGTAGGTAGGTGATAGATAGGGAGGCAGTGATAGATAGATGGGTAGATAGCTAAGCAAGTGTTAGGTAGATAGGTACACATAGATATACATAGGCAGGAAAGGTAGGTGATACAAAGTAGGTAGGTGACAGATGACCAGCAATCACACTGGCTACCATAATCACCACAGGTCAAGTTTGCTACCTGACTTTTTTTTGTGTGCAGTAAAATTTTGTTCAATAAAAAAGTGATTGAGCTTTTTTTATTTGGTGGCCACGTGAGTATCAGAGAACACTAGTCTCACAGTTTATATGGATGTTCTTGAATCAGGATAACCTCCCAATATTTTACTGTGACCTCCAGAGAGAGAAATACCACTGATGAAAAAGCGAACTGGAAAGTTAGGAGAATACTTGCATTATATAACATTTTCATTCACTACATGAGTCTAGTTATCTTGGCAGGCCTAATGTAAGAATCTTTCTTTCAAAAAAAGAAAGAAAACTAAAGGAACTAATTTTGGGTAATAAAACTCTTCATTGATAGTGTTAATACTGTGTATGTATATAGAAATAACATTTATATGTTGACATGACATATTCATGTATAGCTATAGATATCTGTGTGTGGAGACACACAGAGATGGGAGAAAAAGAGAGAAAGAGAGAGAGAGAGAGAGAGAGAGAGAGAGAATGAATCACCATCACCACAATCTATTCCCAAATTGCATCTTGATAATCTGCCCACAAAAATGCATATGTGTTTTGTTGGAGAGAAGGGAGGATTTCTTCTGTGTTTACGTACTGTATGGTCAGGATGCATTTTAAACAATATTTGAAACAAAAACATGGCATAATTTAATTTTGTTTTGAAATGAGTTCTAGGCAAATGATCTACAGAACAGAAAAAGGAGTGAAGTTATTATGCTTAGTACAATGATAAAACTGTGATATAAACCCCAGTAAGGACAGGTTGTTGAGCAGGTTTGTGTCTCCATTATAGGTTCTTCCTTGTCCAGGAAGACGTGTTTAATGTCTTGCATCTGCATTCTTTCACCATCTCAGTTGAGTTACTTAGAATAGATTTTATCTATAGATGTACATACATATATATTTGCAAATATACTAATATTTTCTATATTTCTTTTTCAACTGTCCATAGTAATTGCTATTTATCTAGAGAAACTATTCCTTAACTCATATATTTATATGTTCAGAATCATAGTTTAGTTCCATAGAAACAAGATTTCTACACTGTTACAGTATGAAGAAACTGTCTGTATTCCAGAAATCATTTCATACTCCAGCCCTCTTCATCTCCCCCAAATCTTTCATGGAATCATAATTGTTGTACAAATCCACATATGCTTACTTTCTTGGTTCAGCAACACCAGAATTACGGGAAAATGCAACTCCCAGAGTCAATGAATGATCCAGTGATATGAAACTGCAGACATTTGGCCAGAAGACATCATATCTGAGGAAGCAACTGAAGTAAATGTCCTCAACACCCACATATTTTCTGAACCTCTCTTCTATTTTTATTTTAAAAATAGTTTTCCTGGGCTGGAGAGATGGCTTAGCGGTTAAGCGCTTGCCTGTGAAGCCTAAGGACCCCAGTTCAAGGCTCGGTTCCCCAGGTCCCACGTTGGCCAGATGCACAAGGGGGCGCATGCGTCTGGAGTTCGTTTGCAGAGGCTGGAAGTCCTGGCGCGCCCATTCTCTCTCTCTCCTTCTATCTGTCTTTCTCTCTGTGTCTGTCGCTCTCAAATAAATAAATAAAAAATTAAAAAAAAAATAGTTTTCCTATGAGGTGTGGTGGCGCACGCCTTTAATCCCAGCATTCAGGAGGAAGAGGTTGGAGGATTGCCATGAGGTCAGGGCCACCCTGGGATTACATAGTGAATTCCAGGTCAGCCTCGGCTAGAATGAGACCCTACCTCAAAAACAACAACAACAACAACAAAAAGTTTTCCTAATATTCTAATGCTTCCTTTTTATAAATTTATTTTCCCCTTATTTTTGTCATAAAATTTTATTGACAAAGTAAGCCATCACTTTCACCTCCTTGATGTAGAAAAATTTATGATGTCTTGAATATTTGAGACAGCCATCATTAATGTGAGCTGTTATTGAGGACATGATTTTATAACAACTTGAATTTTGGTTTATCATTTTCCTCTGTAACAATTTGTTAAAAATATAAATATTAGGGGCTGAGGAGATGGCTTAGTGGTTAAGATGCTTGCCTGCAAAGCCTAATGACCCAAGTTCTATTCTCCAGTAGCAATATAAAGCTCGATGCATGAAGCGGCACCTTCATTTGGAGTTTGTTTGCAGTGGTACTATGCCCTGGCATGCCCAATATCTCCCTCTTTCTTTATCTCTCTGATTGCAAATAAACAAATAAATAACATTTAAAAAATATAAATATTTTCCATAATTTTAAGTTATCCTTCAATTGGGGGTTTATAACAGTGATAAAATGAAACATTTCCCCTTTCAATAATTTCATGCATCCTGTTTTAGAAGTATTTTCTTGCAGTGTAGATAGTGAAGTAAGCACTGTTTTCTTCATTCCCTTTAAGAAAAATTACTTGGTATGTACAAAGTAATTAAGCAATAAGAGATGACAGGAATTGCATTTTGGGGGGAATTACTGTACATCTCAAGTGTCTTGAGAGGTTCAGACCAAAGACTGCTTGGCTTCACCCACCCAAGAAGGCTAATAAACCCTCCAGAAATGTACCACCTGTCATATCTTATTGCCATTATGGAATGGAAATCACAAAACCAAAACAGGGGGAAAAGGTTAGATCTGCGCCTTGCTGAGGATTACTTACAGGACTATGACATCACTGACGGCTGTATGTGTGTCCAGAGAATTCTAAAGCCATTGAATAATTATTTCACAAAGAGCACAACTCATTTCAAACTGCTGCTTCAGCATTTCACAAATCCAATTTTGTCATATACCAGTCCCCTAATGCCCTGTTTTTACAGAAATCACATTGGTACTCTGAGTCCCAAGCTTTCCTCTCACTCTGATCATCAGTTTCAGGGCCAGGGGTGGGTAGGCAAGAGGAGGTGGCAATAGTTATAGAGAAATCTTCTTGCCCCCTAGAGGGTTGGAGGCATTTGGTTCCTTGTATGCCTTGTAACACTCCAAGGTCATTATCTCATGATAATCACATCTCCTGGAGCTGTCTTATTGCTTAAGTGTAACACTAAATTTTAATTACAATGAAATAGAGCTCTTCTGGTAGTTTACACAACATCTTGTGTTCTCATTGCCAGATGGAAAAAAACACAGAGCTGTTACTGTAATGGTGTGTGGTGGTCCTGTGCTCCAATGCTACAAGCGTATACCGTTGGTTTGAGAAAAGTGCTTTGTTTCATTGAATGATCTGTTCCCCTTTGGAATATTTCAGGATGAGAATTTATTAAAGGATTTCTGTTTTGTTTAAAGATATTGAAGTATGCCAATACTATTAGTCCCCCACTTTGGCTGTAATGGGAAAATTTAATTTAAATAAATTGAAGTGCTGGCTACTTTTAGAGGAGATAATTTTGTTTTATAAATAAGATTTTATTTTCAGTTTTTCCTTCGTCATTTGTACTATTTTGAAGTCTGTACACTCAGATGCATATTTCTTAGTGTCCTTATATTTTCTTCCACGCTAACCTTGCTCACCCACAAAATGACTACATGTCTTACCTCAGCATTCGGGAATGTCCTTGGGTTTATTCATAACTAGCATTAGCTGGTCAGAGAGATGCATAACTTTGAGTAAGACTCAGAATCATGACTGAGCATTACAGGATAATGGGGTTGTGGCATATAAAAACATCGTTAAAGAATGATGATTGGGATTAAAAAAGAAAAAAGGATTGGGCTGGGGGTACAGCTTAGTGACAGAACTTGCCCAGTGTATGTGAGGCCTTAGTTAGTTTGAACTCTAGCCTGGTCTATATGCAATGTGTATATGTATGTGCATTTGTGTGTATGTATGTTTAGGTGTGTGCATATTTACATATCCCAAAACTTCCAAAATTTCCCCAAATAGGTGAGAAACAAGTATCCAACACATGAGTCATGAGTCTATGGGGGCATTTCTTATTGAAATGTTATCTTTGTATCCAATAAGTAGCTTTTCTTTCTTTTTTTTTTAAAGATTTTAATAAAACAACCTCACATTTATTGTCACACAGTAATAACATAAGGGCCATCAAAACACTATGAACAAATGTTTCAGGATTATACTACCAACAGAAGACACCCCCCCCCAAATCTTGTGTTCTCATCTTTTCACTTCTCATTTCTATTTGGAAGCACTTTGTAGCAGGGTAATATTATCTCCTTTCAACATGATCCTACCCAGTTGTTTTCTTGACTTCGTTTTAGAATGAATTTCTTCTGCATCATCTAACACGAGGTTCATGTACTCATCAAAACCAATAATACAGCCCTCTATCCGCATATTCACTTGCTCATAGAACCACACCTGAATCCGAGATCTATTTTGCAAGTATCTGAAGATCAAGTTGATGGGCTGCACCATCACCTTCTGCACCTTCTGGCCCTGACTGCGGTATGCCATGGCGGAACCTGTCACAAAGACCGCACGTATCAGCATGCCGCCGAGGAAAGCAACTCAATAAGTAGCTTTTCAATGAATGAATGTCTAGATAATAGAAAAGAAGTAGATTTCTCCACAGCTTTTGACAGTCCCTAGAATGTTAGAGAGTAGAGCAAGTCTGGCCTTTCTTCCTGCCTAAGCTTGTCTTAGGAAACTGGAAAAGGTTAACCCAATTCATGTCTTCATTCAAAACACAAAGAGCTCTGGCAAGTAGCATTGGTAGGTGGGGCTCTCCATTTTAAAATATATTTTAGACAGAAATCCAATCATTCCCTTAATCTATGTCACAAAAAATCTTTAAAAAATCCAATATCATATCTATAAAAATTCTTTAACTGTTTCAACTTATTCACTCATTTTCTTTTATGCTGGTCATTTGCTTAGGTCATTTTGAGCAATTAAAAGAGTGAACTACAAATATATGAATTTATGTTTGCATGCATGATGTTATTTTCTGTAGTTCTTGGTATTAAATTATTCAATTTAAATTTTAAAGATAGATATGGTCACTTGAATATGCATTATACTGCTAATATGAAAAACTATCATTTAAAAATTATTCATTTTACTTATTTGAGAAAGAGAGAAAGAGGGAGAGAGAGAATGGCTATGTCAGGGCCTTCAGCTGCTGTAAATGAATTCTAGACACATGTACTACATTGTGCATTTGGCTTATGTGGGTCCCAGGAAATCAAACTTGGGTCCTTTGGCTTTACAGGCAAAGGTCTTAACTGCTAATCCATCTCTACAGCATTACCTTTTTTTTTTTTTAAATTAAGGTTAAAAATCATTTTGGAAGTTGGGCATGATGTAGCATGCCTTTAATCCCAGCACTCAGTAGGCTAAAGTAGGAGGATTGCTGTGGGTTTGGAGCCAGCCTGGGCTACAGAATGAGTTACAGGTCAGCATGGGCTAGAGTAAGACCTTGCCTCAAAATCATTTTACCTTACCATGTGAATAGAATATTAGCAAGTATTTATTTTAGAGAAGAGAGGCTTTAAGAGTTAATAGTTTAAAAGAAATTAAAGACTAAATAACTTTTTAAATGAGGAACCCTGCTCCAAACTTTTTTAAAATTTAATTTAATTTATTTATTTGCAATCAGAGAGAGAGAGAGAGACAGATAGAGAGAGAGAGAAAGAGAAGCGAAGCAGACAGAGAGAGAGAGTGGGCATGCCAGGGCCTCTAGCCACTGAAAGCCAACTCCAGATATATGTGCCTCCTTGTGCATCTGGCTTACATGGGTCCTGGGGAATTGAACCTGGGTCCTTTGGCTTCGCAGGCAAATGCCTTAACCACTAAGCCATCTCTCCAGCCCCAAGATTAAACAACTTTTGTTAAAGTCCAATTTGGGGGGACTGGAGAGATGGCTGAACAGTTAAGGCACTTGTATGCAAAGCTTAAGGACCCAGGTTTGACTTCCCAGTACCCATGTAAGCCCGATGCACAAGGAGGCACATATGTCTGGACTTGGTTTTTAGTGGCTAGAGGCCCTGGTGCACCCATTCTCTCTCTTTCTCTACCTTCCTCTTCCTCTTTCTCTCTCTCTCAAATAAATAATTCAATAAATAAAATATTTTAATAATCTAATTTCTTTTTTTGTGCAGGTGAGATTTTAATAGTTTAGCAATGCTAAGATCTTAATAAAATTCTTCTGTGCACCTTTATTTCACAATGCATGTGTGATTGAAAATTGTATTTGTATTTATTAGTGTTTTACATCCAAGGTGGTCTTGACTTATTTTGCTTTCCAGGACAATTCGGCAAAAAGGATGAGTTATAACGTTTCAGGGTATGGGCCTTTTTAAAAAACAATTTTTAAAAGATATAATGTACACTTATTATTGAAATCTTTCATTTGTGATTTTTTGCCCCTCTGACTTTATTGTTTTAGTACTTCGGAACTAGGTTTAATCTTACACTTTTCATCAAAACCTGCTAAAAACTCTTAATGGCTTTAGAATATAATCCAGTCTTCTTAGGCTCAAAAGACCTGTTATGGAGAAACGGATTCATCCATTTATTTTGGGGACTATGTTCCCTAAAACTTGTCATGGTGTCTGTTTCCATGTTTCTGACTCTCTAAGTCCATGCTGCATCCTTGGGTCCTTCAGAATATCAATTGCCCTTTTCCGGGTGTAGCAGCAGCTTAGCTGTCGTCCTCTGGGTGCAATTTGCCCTCTCCTGTCTATTTCATTCATTGTATAGTCCAGCCTGGAACTTTCATTTGTCTAATTATATATTTTAATTTTGTTTATTTGAGAGAGAGAGAGAGAGAGAGAGAGAGAGAAGCAGATAAAGAAAGAGGGAATGGGTGAGTCAGGTCCTCTAGCCACTGGAAACGAACTCAAGATGCATGTGCCACCTTGTGTATCTGGTTTATGTGGGTCCCGGTGAATCCAAAATGAGTCCTTTGGCTTTGTATGTGAGTGCCTTAGCCACTAAGCCATCTCTTCAGCACTGCAACTTTTCTTTATATGGTCATTCATTGCTGCTCATTTCCATCATAATACCATCTCCATGAGGCATGGCCTGTGTCTGCTCTGTTCACAGTGTTTCTGCAGGGTCTTGTACAATACCAGAAATCCTATTCCTGTTGAGCCAATGAATTAACAGCTGGATTAAAGTTGGGGTAGTTTTACTAAATATGGGCATACTTTGTAGAAGTCCCTTTCAACCTATTAACAGTAAATTTTTTTCTTCCATAACCATTGAATTAAAAGCTAGCCAAGGGCAGGCAGCTCTGAAATAAATATCTACTGAAAACATAGTTTTAAGATTTTGTAGAAAGACTTAGAAGTCACATTTTTACCCCCTCCTTCATCCCACATAGAAGGGCTAACCCTTGTGTTCGGTGTTGTTTCGCTGAGGAACACGTTCTGATCGGCTTTATTCATACAGTTAATGCCAGTGGACGATTTCTAAAGGGTGCCTTAAGAAATTATCTCAGGTGTTTCTGTAATCAGAGCATAGTAGGCACTGTGTAGAGACTCAGCAGGTATTTTTGATGCATTGAGAGAACACCTTGATACATATTTACCTTGAAAGTTCTTAATATTTTCTTTTAAATGTACCCCTTATACCGTGCGATCCCTGATATACCATGCTGTCTGACTCCATGAAATTCAATCAACTTTTGATGGCTTCTAATTGGCCACGTGAAATCAAACAAGCAAGCAGGATGCCTCACATTTATTGTTTGATCCTTGGTAGCTCAATATTAACCTAACCAAACCTGATGTCCTCCCATAGCATGACCAAGTGAAAATATAAAGAAAACATTCAACATCATTTAATAATTGTCTGGAAACAGGAAGGCAAACTACTATCTGTAGCACAGGGAAATCCCATTGTGGAAACTTCACCCTGGCTGTAACCTCTTATCTTGTTCTGCTCTTACACTCAGGGCATATTATGCACTGCTCTGTGCTAGTTTGACAAGAACTAATGTGGATGCTTAAATATTTTAAAGGCTGAATGCTTCTGAATGATAAAATACAGAGCTGATCAACCCTTCCTGTTGCGTTTGTGGTTAATGATAAAGTAATTTAATACTTTTCTCTCTTTTTTATTTGGCCTATTAGTAGTTTCTACAACAAACATTAAAGTTCCTTTAAGGCAAAGTCTTCAAATAAGGCTGTGCAATGACACTTTTTAACTACAGTTGTTTTTTATTCAGCCATAAAATCTATCTTTCATAAAGAAACCCACTTACATGTCTTACTTCAGTGAAGGTTATTTGTAGACTGAAGGTCTTTTCTTGTCAAGATATGATGAATACCATGTGTGAAGACAGAAGAGCATCAGACCTGTATTAGCTGGAAAACCCACTGATCTGTGAATAACCTAAAAAAGAAAACCTGAAGATTAGCAACGTCGCTTTTAAGAATGATCCATCAAATTCAACAAGCAGATTCACAGAGATGAATCATCTGGCTCCTTTTAATACCCACCATACAGTAAAGGTTATTTCCTTTCCCCGCAAATATAAGTTTGAAAATTATGGAAAGCCAGGGTGTTCTAGCCTTCTTTGGTATAAGCCAGTATCTTAAAGCATTGATGATATTTTGGATGCAAATCTTCCTTAATGATCCTTAAAATGGTGGAGCCAGTTCTTGCAGTCTTAGTTTGGTATTTGGGACAATTGTTGTCCATTCTTGTGTATTAAAGGGATGGGGAAAGAAGCCATATTTTAAATATGCTTCCTCCAATCATTTACATTAAGTGTTAGTTTTATAACAAGTTAAAGGATCTGTTAAAATTGTTTTGAAGAATTTCCTGCATGTTATATTTAGATAAATAAAAATGGGGAAGTTACTACTCAAGATGCCAACTTAATTGATTAAAAGAATAAAGGATTTACAGTGTATGAAAATCACTTTATGGTCATATAATTTTGTTAACAGTGAATGCTTCTTTATTTTAAATAGATTTAAAAACATGGGCTTAAGATAGATTTTTCACAGTGGGACTTTCCTAGATTTTAATGTGCTTTAGTTGAGGCAGTTTCATTGACTTACAGCCAGGTTGAATTTGAGTGGATAGGATAACAAAAAAATATAGAAAATATCTAGAGAGGAATGGATAAGGATTATTCCAAATTTCTCTCATATTTTTAGTTCATAAATATGCCCTAATGAAATTTAGTTTAAATTTACTTTGTAACAGAAGGATACCAACATTAGACAACAAAAACAAATAATTATATTGTAATAGAACTATAGCAACTGAATTTTTATGCCCTAATTCCTAAGGAACACTTTTGGCAATATGTACATTAATAAATCAAATTAGCTGTTGGGTGCTTTTTGATTAAGCTAACAGTAATTTAGTTTTCAAATGTATTCTCTTAAAAATATTGTACTCATTTTGGGAGATGTCTTATAGTGAATTTTTAACCATGCATATTTAAATAATTAGTTTCTAACATGCCCAACATAATGAAAAATAATTTTTATAGTGATTGAATGACAAACTTCCTTTGTGTTTAAGCAATTAATAATCATTTATGCTTTGATATGAAACATTGCGATAATGTTATTTATAACCATTCTCATTATGTAAATTAAATAGGAAAATAGAAATATCATAGCTTAAAGAGTGAGTTATAGTTTTATGAATGAGAAATTTATTGTTAAAATATCTACTGTTTAAACCTACTTTAGAGTATTTGAAGACTTCATATCTCATTACATTATCTTGGAAGAATAAAACCATAAGAAAAAAATCACATACTAATCCAAAGACTTAAAAATAATTTTACTTTGAATGAAACTTAAGGGCACATTTAATAGAATTACACTTTAAATATCAGATATTAACTATTTCATAATACAGATTAATTTTTCTACTTTTGTTTTTTCCCCCACTTTCCCTCCATTTTTTTTTTTTTTTATGAGTTTAAACTGAAAACGGCAGTCTCAGTTCAAAGAGTAAGAAAGGAAAACTCCTACGGTTATTAGAAGCTTAAACACTGCAAGAGGCCTTGAAGCTTTCGTCCCACCTTCTAGAACAGCCATAAATCATAGGTGAACACAGGAGCAAGAACCGTCAGCGATGCTGAGATATAGAGCCACAGCAAAGGGGAAACACGAAGGTCCAGAATTTAGCACCTAAGGCCCAACTAAAATATTATTGATTTTTAACTTGAGCTGAAATAGTCACGAGTTCAATTTAATAATCCTTTCTGTGGATGATAAAACAAACTTTAACTAAATAAACAATGGCTTTAAACAGAGGTGCCATTTATGATAGCCAAACAGTGAAACAGCTTAATTAAGTAGCAATCTTCAGGTCCAGAACAGTGGAAAGCATATGCAGTTGATCAAGTGCAGAGGCGAGTTGATGGGGAAAGCTTCCTTTTGGAAAGACCAGCAAGTCTTCCTTCCTCTTCCCCTGGTGGCAAAAGGGAGAGAAGACAGATGCTTACACTCAGCTGCTCCGTGGCCATGCTTGCTATTGGAGGCATTTCAGACAGAGCTGCAGACCAGAATGCTACCATTCCTTCTTACTCAGAACCCATCAAAGTTCATCTTTGGCTCCTCTTTGAGAAGTCTCTGATTTTATTTTAGATGAGAGCCCCTGGCTTTACTGGGCATTGTCAGTGATCACCAATGACCTGCCTGTAAATGCCTTAGATGATTCGAGGATTTCTATCTATTATGCTTGAAAATGGGTTTGTTATCAAATGACAGATGTTTTCTGGGGAGGAGGTACTTGAATAACTATAAGAAGTGACCAGTTTATAACTAGGTTAGTAAATGAATCCAGATTCAGAAAGAAGCATAAACTATGACCAACTGCAAAAGGCAAGAAAAAGAAGTGGGTAGAACTCAGTGTTGTAGGGCTGCATTTTGTTGGAATAGCAGGAGCTTGTAACAGAAGAGACTGGCAAAAGGGAGATTAGATTTTATAAGTTTCAGTTTTGTAAATTTGGAGGAGCTGTGTTGCAGATGACTGTATGTTTCAGGATTCAAGTTTTGTTTCAAAAGTGTACATATGATGGCATACATATATATATCTGTATAAAAATAGGAAAATATATTCGGAAGATTGTAAGGCTATCACTAAAATTTTAATAATAGACACTAGTCAGTTTTAGTTAAGTTTTAAATAATGTAAATTATTGAGTTATGAGTATTTTTAATACATGCTTGTATTATACATGCATTTCAAATAATAATAATAATAATAATAATAATAATAATAATAATAATGAATGCCAAGCTGTCTGTCGCATACATTGGTATGGGAGACGGAGAAAGACTGGGCAATTGATGGGACTCATTTGTCAGCTAAGCTGATCCAAAATACTAGCTCTAGAGTCAGCAAAAGCCTCTTAAGAGAAGAAAATGGTAGAGTGATGAAGGAGGACACCTGATGTTCTCTGGCCTCTGCCCATGTGCATACAGGTTATCACACACCTGCATAAATTACACACAAACACACACACACACACACACACACACACACACACACACACATCACATAGCATACAAAATCTTCTGGCCTTTTCTATTGCAACCACCACTAAAGAATATCAAGTACGATCATAGTCTTGTAAAAATATCATCTTGTCATTGTGTCTGCTATACAAAATCCTTTCTTGTTGATAAAATAAAAATATTATCAGGCATGTCTAAAATATTTCAGGATTTTTCATATTTATGTTGTTTCATATGAAACATGCTGTTGGTAATAATAATAATTTATACTTTTAAATAATTTGGAGAATACATTTATTCATGACATAAAAAATATAGTTGAGTAAAAGTTAACAATAGGAAATTAAAAGTATCTTATGTATGTTTAAAATGTGCTCTTCTAAGCTTTTAAAATTACTGATTAAAGTGAAAATACAAATTATTAGTGGATATAAACAAATCAAAAGTCTTTAAACAAAGTCCACAATTTTAAATTTATTTTGTTAAAAAGTCAAGTTAAATTTTTTTATTGAACAGATAAAATAATTCTAATTATACCATTTAATGGCCATCTAATAACCAATGTAAATTTCTTATAATGTTAAAATAGCTTCTTGTTGCCTAAATCTGCTGCACATGCTGTTATCCAAATGTCATTGCCTTTGACACACAGAGAAAGAAGAAGATGGATGCTGTGCACTAGAAGGCAGGCACCCTTCTCTCTGTGGGGTTTTAGTTACTTGAGAGGAAGAATTCAAGTTAGCTTGTATAAATTCTCCTTGGTCTAAGCCTTCTTTTTCCCTGTGTAGTACAATCTACAAACACCAAGGACACTACAACACAGTTACACTTTGTTTACATATGATTGGGAGGAGTAAAACAGTCTTATTTATTTAAATATTTATTTACTTACTTATTTATTTATTTAAGAGAGAGAGGATAGGAGTATCAGGGCCTCTAGTTACTGCAGATGAAATTTGTGCATCTGGCTTACATGAGTACTGGGGAATTGAACCTGGGTCCTTAGGCTTCACAGGTAAGTGCCTTAACTGCTAAGCCAACACTTCAGCCCTTATTTATTCTTTATTATTTTGAGCCCTAAGCCATACCAGACATGAGTGCAAATATGGAAGACTGAATTGTTCCATGTTCTGTATCTGTAAGCAGTGGAGCCTAACAATAGAACTATCTTAAGTGTTATTTTAATACATTCCATTTAGCATGTCTGTTGTGAAATTTAGGGCCTCAAAATATGAGGTATAGAGTACCTGGATCTATCTCAAATGCGTACATATTTATTGAGCACTTGCTCTGTCCAAGGCACTAAGCTATGGAGAGAAGTAATCCACAACATCCTCCTAGGAAAACACTGTTCAACATATTAGGGATGGTGTTAGCTAGATGAGAACTGCTCAGTTGTCAGCGGCAGCAGGCAGGCTGCATAGCTAGATAGATTCCAGGTGAGGATGTCTTGGATTCATTTATTTGAAATAGACATGGGAAATGGGCGAGGGCTCAGCAGTTAAAGGTGTTTGCTTGCTAGCCTGCTAGTAAGAGTTCAATTCCCCAGTGCCCATATTTAGCCAGACACAAAGTGGGGCAAGTGCCTGTGATCCCAGTGAGCCAAAGGCAATGGGAAGGAAAGCCAGGAGAACCTGGAACCTCATAAGGCAGTTATTCTGGTGTATAAAGCTGGAGGGAGGGAGAGAGAGAGAGAGAGAGAGAGAGAGGGAGAGAGAGAGAGAGAGAGAGAGAGGGAGAGAAAGAAAGGAGAGAAAGGCCTTCTCTTCTTAAAAAGGGAAAAGGAAAGAACAAATTACGAACACTCCAAGTTTGTTTTCAGACCTCCACAAGAGAGCTGTGGCACGTGTGCCCCATGTGCATGCGCTTGTATGCGCACACACATACACACTTAACAAGAAAATGAATTAAACTCAGAAAAAATTCTGTACAATTGAAGAAAATAAGAGAAAAGGAGGTTCTAGGAACTGGCAACAGCTTTTAAACACGGCTGCAGAGGGATAACGTCGAGTGCAGGTTTAAGAGCGGTGGGGGGGGGCAGCATGTTGGAGTAAGGTCTTTGCATCTTACTCAGGAAGTACGGTAGCTTTCTGAGTATGGATGGGGCATAATCACTTGCAGTATAAGCTTAATTGAAACGTTCCTTCTTGTTTAAATAATACTTACATAGTTAGAGGCTTGTCAAAGCACAGAATATTGATGGACCTTGATGAAATTAAATATTTAGTGGTCACAAGTCCCTGTCTAACGCCATACTGATTTAAGCATGGGCATTTCCCAGAACAAAAGATGGATTATAAAAGCCAAGGATTTTATTCCTTAATTGCTTAGAAGCTTGTCTCCAATTACAGCTCCGAGCTTTAGCTGAGGTAAGAACGTCTCAGCAAAAGTTAAATTTAATAGAATGCATTAATTCTTCCCCATAACAACCAGAACCTAGAACAAATTTTAGAATGCATTTACAGCATGTTAAAAGGGCAGACATTTATAAGGATATAACAAACCACCTTGCTAAATTTCAGCTGGAGTACAGAATGGTATGCTACTGTATTGGAAAATAATTGACTTCACTCTCTTCAAAGAATCGACAGCATGTGCACTCATGAAGCACCCAGTTTTACGTAGGAAATTTCAGAAGGTGTTAACGGTTACCAGTTTACCCACACTTACCATTCCATTCCTTAACAAAGTTTATTTGGGGAGTTGAGGGAAAGAAGATGAAACCCTGACAACTTTTTATTTTTCATTTATGAGAAGCATTAAATACTAAATTTGAAATGATGAAGTTGGAGCTAAGAGGTGGTTCAATGGATAAAGAACTAGCTGAGTGAGCATGAGGACCTGGGTTTGGATTGCTCGTGTCCATGTAAAATGTGCAGGCGCAGTCATATGATGAGCGCATGGGCAGAGGCCAACCCTGGAGCTCACTGGACATCTCTCCTAGCTCAGTCAGTGGACTTCAGCCTCCACACACATGCACTCACATGCACTCTCCTCACATGTACCTATGCACCTACAACAATACCCACACATGCACATAAATAACACACATGAACACAAAAGCTAGAAAGTGATCAGTACCGAATGAAAGTAGACATCTGTATCTAGAGTCCTATGTAAGAATCTACAGAAATCTTAAAAAATAAAGAACCCAGGCTATTTTTTGTTGGCTGACTTCACATTGGAACAAACTAATTGTTTTTTTCATGTGATCAAGAAGTACTGGAGAGATGGCTTAGTGGTTAAGGCAGTTGCATGTGAAGCCTAAGGGACCAAGTTCAATTCCCCAGTACCCACTTAAACCAGCTGCACGAGGTGGCACGTGCACTTGGAGTCTGCAGTAGTAGCGAGGGGGCCTGGTATGCCAATTCTCTATCTGCTTCTCTCTCTCTCAAATAAATATATAAACAAATAAATAAAATATTTTTTTAAAAAGAAGTACTTATAATATTTGTGACTCCTCCAAACTTACATTCAACTATTTTTTAAACTTAAAAAGTTCAATTTTTTTATTTGAGTGGTGCGGGGGCATGCCAGGACTGCAAACAAATGTACCACTTTTGTATCCAGCTTTGCATGGGTAGCTTGAGAATTGAACCCTGGCTGGTAAACTTTGCCAGCAAGTGCCTTTAGTGTCCGGAGCCACCTTCACAGCCCTTCCCCCCAATTTTAAAGCTAGATGGCTACCTGAGGTGGTTATACAGATAAACTGTTATTAAGAATGTTTATCAAGCTGGGCGTGGTGGTGCACTCCTTTAACCCCAGCACTCGGGAGGCAGAGGTAGGAGGATCGCCGAGAGTTCGAGGCCACCCTGAGACGACAGAGTGAATTCCTGAGCTTGAGTGAGACCCTACCTCTGGAAAAAAAAAAAAAAAAAAAAAAGAATGGTTATCATCTGAGTTTGGAAAGAGGGAAAGAGTCTGTCATATGGAAGCGAGAGACTTTGAGATAAAGCCATTTTGAATTCTCTGCCATTCTTCTCCCCAAGCTCACAGAAGAAACTTTATCCTGCACTGCAAACGTCATTTCCATAATGTCTATGAGAGGAAGTTTTATGTGGAATATGGGAGCCAGTCATTAATTTTGTATGTGGCTTGAAGACAATTTAGCATCTGTGATACATCTTGATAAACTAAGTGTGTGGAAGTATATAGAACTCAAAAATATTATTATACAATGTCTAACCATACTTCAGTTAATTTTAGCAATCTGCTTTGAATAGTGATGTTTGTAATTGTAAAATGAACTCTCTGCATTTCTTTGAAAAAGATGATTTTTCAGGGGCTGAAGAGATGGCTTGGTGGTCAAAAGCACTTGCTCCACAAGACCTTCAACCTGAGTTTGATTCTTTAGAGCCTATGTCAAAAGCCAGACACAAATTGTCTTTGTAATCCCAATGTGCCTAAGGCAATGGGAGACAGAGTCAGAGGAATCTGGAAATTTGCAGGCCAGTTTAAACTGGCCTTCACATCAGCAAGACCAGAAGAAGAGAGATCCTGTCTCAAAGAGGGTGGAGAGACAGGAATGACACTCTGAAGTTGTCTTTTGACCTCCTACGTATGTGCCAAAAAAAAAAAAAAAACAAAAAAAAAATTGCAAGCAGAGAGAGATAGAAGAAAGACAGAAAGAAACAAGGGGCTTGCCAGGGTTTCTAGCCACTGCAAACACATGTGCTACTTTGTGCATCTGGGTTTATGTGGGTACTAGGGAATCAAACCTGGGTCCTTAGGCTTCACAGACAAGCATGTTAACCATTGAGCAATCATTCCAGCTTCCTCCACTGCTGTTTCTTTTTCTTTTTCTTTTTTCCTTAGTTTTGGTTTTTGGAGATATGGTCTCATTCTAGTCCAGGCTTACCAGGAATTTACTATGTAGTCTCAGGCTGTCCTGGAACTCACAGTGATCCTCTTACCTCAGCCTCCCGAGTGCTGGCAAAAGATTAATTTTCTTAATTGCTTACTGCTGTGATATTTACCCCCTGTCATAGTTTCTTAGCTAGAGGATATAACTTATGGCACTCAGAACCAGGAAATGTTAAATGAGATCCAGACCTTGGTAAATCAGAAAGCTAATTAAAAGTTTATCTAATTCCATGAAGAAAAACATCTTGTTTTTATTATTCTCATTACATGACTAATTCATTCTTTAAAGGAACTTTCATTTTAGACCAGTCGGAAACTGAATTAGTAGGAATTTAGTCATTGATCACATTGATTGTGGTTTTCTTGAATTTCTGTCTAAATAAAAATTCACAAGCAATTCTGTGTATAGTCTAGATAGTGTAGATAAAATGATTTTATAACTTAAGAAAGGAACATATGACTTGTGAATGTATTGCATCTTGGATACATGGGCTACAAAAAAGAAAGAAAGAAAGAAAGAAACAACCATTCAAAATCTAATTTATGTAACATGATCTAACTGAAACAAAAATCTATCTAGGGCGCTAAATGAGTGGTTAATATCAATGTTCCATTTACAACCAATCATTATAGTGTAAATCATTTAACTCTAATTATAAATCAGTGGATATAATCAGTAATCATGTCACAAGTGTTGTGTGTGTATTCATATGTGCACAGCCACACGTGTCTGTGTGCATGTGGAACCAGCACGCAACTTCCGTATCCTCAGGTATGCTATGTACCTTGTTTTAGACAAGGTGTTTCACTAGCCTGGACTTCACCAATTTGGCTTAGAAGCTGGCCAGGAAGCTCCAGGGATATGCTCTTCATCACTTCCCCAGTTCTACAATCACACGTGTTGGCCACCATGCCTGGCATGTTACGTGAGTACTGGGGAACCAACTCAGGTCCTCATGCTTGCAAGGCAAGCACTTTCATAAATGAGCTGTCTTCTCACTTCTACCACCCCAGTGGCACTTACTTGATACTCAAGATCTCACTAGGTAATTCAGGTTGGCCTCAAGTTTGTAATCTTCCCACCTCCGTCTACTGAGTACTTGGCTTATAGACATGCCCCAACAGATCACTCTTTATTTATATATTTGAAAAATTAGAACTTTAATACTCTGCAGTATTTGTTTAGTATGTTGACTATTTTATTGAAACATTGTCCCTTGTAATGTATCTAATTGTCTGTTTTCATGTATGTTTTAAGAGCAAACAAGCAAATAAACTAGTATGTGAACAACAGGAAAGGTGCTAAATAGACAAATTTACATTTTTGAATTTTGAAACAAACTCTATTATTTAGCAATGACTACTGGTGATATAGCCCTGAGAAAATAGTCCTGTTTCCCCTCTTTTCAAAACAATGAATGTACACAGATATGTATATATATATTTGTATATATATATATATATATATATATATATATATATATATATATACAAAGTTTCTTGGAGGGATATTTCTACAGTCTTTCAACTTTATCAGGAAATTGTACTTAATCAAAATTCCACTGAGGATACTTAAAATGTACCAAAGTAGAAATCTAGAAGTTTCTGAGAGCTTAACACTAAAGTCCACTTAAAAATGTAGCCAGCAAGGCTCAAGGAATTTTGTGTAAGAGTGGGCAGAAAGAATGTAAGAGCCACAGGGTGGGAAGGAATATCCAGAGACATTGTCCCCTTCACAGTGGCTGACTGCTGCTCTCAAATCCCATAATTCACAAAGCCATGGTAGACATCATCAATCCCACTGAGGAGGGCCCTTAGTGGGATGGGAGCATGGAGGAGGGGAATGATGGTACCAACACATAAAGTGTCCATACAAAGTTTCTACTTAATAATAATAATAAGAATTCTGTTTTAATATTATTTCCCCACCTTTATTTCTCCTTCTTTCTTTCTCTTTCTACTCCTCCCTCTCTTCTTCCTTTCTTTTCTCTCTCCTTTCCTCTCTTATTCACTTTTATTTGAAAGATAAGTCAGGTTTTTCTGTTCTTTATAATCATAATTTTAGAAACTTTTTGTAGGAATAAGGTTTCATTTGAGAAATAGAAATAATGAAATCTGTGAAATGTTGAATGGAAGATGAATTGTGGTTTTTGGCTTGGTATTAGAGACTGCCTAAGATTCTCCAGGAGATATAGTGGGAAAACTACACTTTTCCCATTTTCTCCAGAGTGGTCTGGATAGAGGAAGGCTTAAAATAATCCTAATGTGATTCTATTGCATCAAATCATCATTGGGGCTTTCTCTTTTTTCACTGAGAAGATGGGCTTTTTTTTTTTTTTTTTTTTGCAAGACTGAAATTAGTTGAAATTCTCCTCTTCTTCCATAATTAAGTAATAATATGTGGCAAGGCATGAGTTATTATGTAATAATTCATACCTTTTTGCTTTACCAAGAATGAGGCCATAGTATGAGTACTTGTTTAAATGCACAAAGTTTGAGTTATTATACCATAATTCATACTTTGAAGTGTCATAGTGTGATTATAAAATGGCCCTGTGCAAATATTATTAATTTTTTTAAAGTTCAGAAATAAATTACTAAAAAAGTAACACATATGTCTTCAAAAGATCCTCTTTAATGTGAATTCATTAAAACTGGAATGAAAAATAAATTAGCATACATTGAACCAGCATTATCTATTACCTTTCTTCAGGAACTATTTTCATTTTCATATTGTGAAACATTTTCCTTATACTATGTAGCTGCTGTATAGATATTTTGTTCTTCCACACCTAAACAGACAATAAATTATTACTTAACTGACTTATTTTCCTCTCAAGAGCACAACTTAACACCTGCTGAAAGTCAGACTTTTGTCAATCAGGCTTAGAACATTTTGTTTTGTCAGACCTGTATATACAAATCATGAAGGGTAAATTTTCAGCATTTGACTACTGACTATTAGCTTTTGAATCCCAAATTCATTGGTTTCTAGAACAATGCCTTTGTTGGTCTCTACCTTCTTCTTTTTTATACCCTTAATTACTTCCCATTGGATGTGGATGAGTTTCACGCGCACCAAACTTTTATTTTCCTCTCTAGTCCTATTCACCAAGATATATTATTTACTTCGGTGGTCAACTCTATGCAGATAACTACTTAATGTAGTGCTATTTCTAAAATTTCCCTCATACCATATATTGCTAATATTTCTTGTTATTATTCCATTTATACTATTTCACACACTGAAACCAACTTCTATGGAATGGAGTCAGTTGTCTGCTCTCTAATTCAACCCCTTTCCCTGTTTCTCTCAGTATTAACATTGCTTTCAGTCTCTGAAGTTAGAAGCCTTCAGTCTTTTCATCCAACTACTACACATTGAAGTCATGCTGCCTATTTAGTAAGGAATAACTTCAAATGTTCTTGCATGAAGGAACTTACATTGTCATAAAAGAATTAATTATGCAAAATAAACAAGTAGGAAGAATGTGATGTCTATGAGAGGGTAAATAGGCACAATCAATTGTCTCCACCTACTGTTACCATGAGAAGTGTTGGTGTGGATATTGAGCTGGTCTTAAAGGCTGTGTGGAGCCTCAGAGCATAGGTGGAGACATGAAGATCTTTTGAATATACCAGGACTGTGCAAGGGCTACCATGGAGTTCACTGGTAGCCTGGAATAGAAGTTTTTCCTGGCTACTCTGCCCAGCTGGAGGGGTAGAACTGGAAAATCCAGAGACTAACAGTTATATTGGTTATATTGAACTTAAACTGCAGAAGTTTGATTGATGGTGGTTGAGTTCTCATTGTTTTAGTCTCTCCTTGCTATGTTTTATACCAGATGAAAATGTTTACTCTGTACCTTTATATGTTGGAAGTATTTAACTTGTTTGATTTTACAGGACTCACTATCTTAAATTGGTCAAGACTGTGAGGACTTTGGAATTGAACTGAGTACAGTTTACAATGTGTGATGGTTATAAATCTATTGGGGTCCAGGGGAGGAATGTGGTAGTTTGAATAGATTTCCCCCAATATATTCAGTGTTTTATTAGTTTGTAGTTTGCTTCTGTAGCCATGTGGCTGGAGGAATTGTCACTGGGTGTATCTTAAGGTGTGGTGGTGGGTTTAAAATTTCAATCTAAAGATATGCAAAGTCTGAGCAGCTGGAATTCCTGAAGTGCTTTGTGGCTTTTGGCTTTTAGGCTTGTGCTTCCCTCTCTGTGTATTTGGTCCTGTGAAGGCAGGCCAGCTTCTTCTGCCATTATGGAACTTCCCCTGGATCTTTAAGATTCAAAAAATCCCTTCCTCCATAACTGTGCCTGGTCTGGAAGTTCATCTCAGCAAACTTAAAGCTGTTTGCTACAGAAGTTATCTCCAGGGTAATCAAAAGAAAAGGCCAACAAAGGAAATCCTCCCTGTGGTTTAATGTGAAAATACCTGTATTTTATGAATACACAGCAGTACTAGATGGTGTTGTGTTATTTGATGTTCTTATTTAGCTAAATAAACTTCAGTGAAACTGCCATTCCTATAAACATTTATTTCTGAAGCCAGGTCTTAGTCAAGTCCATGCTGACCTGGAACTCACTCTGTATCCCAGGCTGAACTTTAACTCATACTGATCCTCCTACTTCAATGCTGGGATTAAGAGCATGCACCACTACATCCAGCCCATCACCATACACACACACACACACACACACACACACACACACACACACACACATATATATATATATATATATATATATATATATATATATACACACATACATACATACATATACATACATATATATCTGTTTAAAAACTTTATTTTATTTTTTCGAGAGAGAGCAAGAGTGTGTGAGAGAGAATTAGCATGCCAGGGCCTTTAGCCACTGAAATGGAACTCTAGAAAATTGTGTCACCTAGTGGGCCTATGCAACTTTATGCTTGCCTCACCATTGTGTGTCTGGCTAATGTGGGATCTGGAGAATAGAACATGGGTCCTTAGGCTTTGCAAGCAAGTGCCTTAACAACTAAGCAACCTCTCCAGCTTTAGGATATTTTTTTACATGGTAATAAATCTGAAACATAAGAAATCACTGTTTTATCTTGAGTCACCACTTCTTTATCTAAGTCATATTCTTCATATTTTTCTCTTTCTCTTCTTCCTCTTTTTTCTCCTTTTTGAGGAAGTCCTACAGTGTAGCCCAGGATAGTGTCCAACTCATCCCCTTCTCCTCTCTGGTGTGGGTGTACACTACCACACTGGGTTCATGTTGCCTTTTCATGTGTTCTCTACACTCTCCCTCTGAGTGGCTAATACTTTCTTTTAGAAGCTCATCATTTCAGTCTTGATTAGCCCAGCACATTTATCTTTTGTAATCAAATCATCATCTATTTGGTTTTGTACTCTGCTTGAGATTAAACCTTTTCTAAAATCAAAATTTCTAGCTATCTATCCTCTGAATACGGGGGTCATCGTCTCTTTCAATCACTTTCCTGTTTAAAGCTCTGTATCCAACTACCTGGCTCCTTCAACATCTTTCTTGTGGGTTGACACAAGAAAGTCCTAGTTCCCATGATTTCAGAAATGCACCATCAAGTGATACTGGCCTCACAGTCCTCTGCCCAAATACCTTCCTGCTTTTATGCTGCTGCAAATCTTGTTTATTATTTTTCGAGTCACCTTTAATGCTTCTCTTCTCTTAAATATCAGCTGAATTAGCACATTCTCAGTGAAATGATCTTCAGTTCTTGCAACTCCCATCTTTCTCTTCCATTCAATTTTCAAGCTTTTATGAACTCAATATCACTATGAGTTATATCATTTAGTATCAATTATTTTAAAACACTTGCTAAAAGTACAGTTGGGGCAATATGGAAAAAGAAAGAAGAAAGGGAGGGTGGTACCAACAAAACTATGGAGTGTTTCTTAGGTGTCAGATGCTCTCTTTATTTAAGTCCAAGAGTCCTTCAGGACCTTTCAGTGTAGGTATACAGAGTCACTTTATCAGCTGAGAAGCAAAGGAGAGGAAATGAAGTATATAAAAGAGAATTGTGATACCGTAGAGGAAGGACACAGCCATTTTGGCTGGGATGGCTTCAGAAGAAGGTGCCTTGAACAATGCAATGCACAACCAGCTGAAAGAGCAACCCAGCCATGGGGAGTCACAGAAATAATTATAAAAAGCTCCATACATTTGGATAAAAAAGATGAGTCCCGTCTAGCTAGGTTATAGTATAGCTCATTATTGATTTCTGATTAGATTACTTCCGTATGGTCACATTAAAAGCCTCTAGAAACATGGAGGGGGAGAGCTCATTCGAAAACATTCCCTAAATCATGCAGTAAAGCCTATGGCCATGGCTAAAGCAGTCACTCTAACAGTATGTGCTTTGTTAATAGAATGCTATGAAATTTATAACAGGTTTTTACTGATGTTTTCTATTTACATATCACTTTTTAATTCTAATTTTATTTATTTATTTATTTGAGAGAAAAAGACAGAAAGAGAAAGAGAGAGAGAGAGAGGGGAGAGAGAGAGAGAGAGTGAGAGAGAGAAGAGTGAGAAAGAATGGGCACACCAGGGCCTCCAGCCATGGCAAATGAACTCCAGATGCGTGTGCCCCCCCTTGTACATCTGGCTGACGTGGGTCCTGGGGGAATCGAGCCTCAAACCAGGATCCTTAGGCTTCACAGGCAAGAGCTTAACCATTAAGCCATCTCTCCAGCCCTACATATCACTTTTATTCTTGGTATCTTCAGTTAAAAATCAGTTTTTTTGATCTTCCACAGGGCTTGGTAAAGTTGGGAATATTTTTAGATTTGTCTTTGTTGAGTGTCTATTTAGCTAGATGGACAACAGAATAAAATGCCTCAAAAGGAGACAGCTTTAATTTTGTATAACTTTTCAATACTTTCACTTTTTAGACTTTTGTTACCTTGTGGCTGTTTAAAAATTTATCTTTGTTTTGGTAACAATTATCTAGTGTCTGTTTTATTTTACATTTTAAGTTTGTGAGTGCTTTTGCTGAGTGAGCACACACACGCCACAGTGTGCATGTCGGTGCTGGAGGGAAGCTTTTGGTCCTTGCTTTTCACCTTATTTGAGGAAGGGTTTCTCTTGATCTTGCCCAGCTGCTGTTCTTTCCTGCACCACCTTGTCCTGCCTCTGCCTCCCACCCCACGTTCACAGTGCCCAGGTGATAGAACCCTGCCACAGTTTCTGGCATTTTTACATTTGGTCTGAGGATCTAACTTGGGTAATCAGGCTTGAACAGTTAATGATTTTCCCACTGAGCCATCTCCACAGCTCCAGTGTCTGTTTCACACCAAGTTGTGCAATAAAGGTTGAAAGATCTAGAAGGAAGCCTTATCACAAAGTTAGTGATGCTAGAGATCAACCTGAGACCGAGAGCAAACTTTTCTTGCTAGGTTAAGAATGTGCACTGATGCTGGGTGTGGCGGCGCACGCCTTTAATCCCAGCACTTGGGAGGCAGAGGTGGGAGGATCGCCATGGGTTGGAGGAAACTAAGACTACTTAGTGAATTCCAGGTCAGCCTGAGCTAGAGCAAGACCTTAACTTAAAACAACAAGAACAACAACGATGACAAAGAATGTGTGTTGGGAATAAGTAAGCAATAGGAAATGCATGTATCAGCTAAAACACCTTTCTCAGAATGTAGGTCATCTCTGTTCAATACACATACATTGAAAATCAACTGGATGCCAGTCACCATAATGCACAGGCAAAACCTCTTGTCTCAGACAATTAATAATCTTTAAAGAATTCTCCAGTAAGATTGCAAGTCTTTCCGTGGAAACTGGACACTGCTCTCATACTGATTATCTCACTTATTATATAAGAAGACATGTTTCCCAAGACATAGAAGAAAGCACTCTACTAAAATAATTTCATAGCATCTAAGTTAATACAGAAAACTCTTTTAGCTAATACATGCATTTCCAAATTCTCAACATACATTCTTAACTGAGTGACAAATATTTTTTCCTACCCTTGCTTCATTGTCAATATTTGGCCAGAGTGGAGAAGACAAAGTCAGTCAATGATATAGAAAAAAAAAAAAATCCCTCATTCTTGGACCTACATTTATGACTTAGTGAAATGTGTCTAACACATTGTCTTTATTTCAGCCACTAAAGGCAGGTGCTTGCTGAATTACTTTTCCTGTCTTTAAACTCTTTCTCTAGATAAGATGATGGAGGAAGGGCAAGAGAAAATCAAAAAAACAAACTTAATAACACCATACCTTCGGTGCGGCTTGATTTATAATGAGTTTGTGGGAACATTCTGGACCTATTTCATATTGAATTACAGTCCACCTTTACAAGTAGCTGCTAAGAAGGAGTCCATGAACACCCTCCTTGTGCTTCTTCAATCCTCGTCCTGCTCAGCCACTAAAATTTAAAATGCGATACAAACAAAATGCATCTATAAATTTATATAGTAACTACACAAACAAATGCAAACTCATTCTTAGTAACCATAAAATTACCTTCTGTTATCTATCACGTCGTGAATTATAGTTTCATCACGTGCCACAGCCACCAGCACAGAATTACAGCACACCTCTTCCTGCCCCTGTGCCGCTGATGGGCTCCTTGCTGCAATCAATAGCCTTGTGGATAAACCAGTGATTAAAGGCCAGGATGAGCTACTGTAAATAAGGATCACATTAGCCACTTTTGCACTAAATATAATTTTTTAAAGTCAGTGTCTACCTTTGGGCATCTGGCTTGAAGCCTAATCTAAATCACATCCTTTTGTTTCTCCACCTGCACATTCTTAACCATCTTTTGAAAGGAAATTTTGAGAACAGGTACAAAGTAAACAAAGAAAGGTATCTTGAATGGGTTTCCTTTTGTAGAGTATAAATTGCATGTAAAAACCACATCTTGAAATATGGCAATTTCAGCTTCCAAGCCATTACAGTTTTAAGGCCTTTTCTTATTTCATACTAGTTCAACTAGAGGTACCAGGTAAATATGAGATTTGCAAACATTTTTATTTTTGGTAATTGCCTAATAATGCGGTTCACATGAAAGATGAAAATATGTCATTCATCCTAAACTACACATAAATATGAATAAATAAATTTCAAAATTTCAAGTTCTGACATAACCAAGGTTTGACTTCCAATTTTAGATGAGAAAATATATACCTGAGAGTAGAAATATACCACTAATGTATTTTATGCATCAAAATCCTGAATAAATGGCTAAACTAGCTAAATTTTCTCTTTATTTAGTCTATTGTACTTAGTACTATCAAATTAAGAACTAATTGTAATGGCTTATAATCACTCATACCTTATTTTTTCATCTGTGAAATTTTCTCATGCCATATCCATGTAAAATATCATAATGCTTCATTGAACTCTAGTGGTAGTGTTTAACTAGATTTGTTTTTAAATGTCTGCTATGTGCTCAACCGGGTTGCTGCAGATAAAACGGTCTTGGAAATGGCAGGTGATTGCAGAAGCAAACCTGAGTGCATAAGCTCTGACAAAGGCAAGGAAACCTCTCAGGAAGTAGATATTAGATAAGAGATAAAACAGAGAATCAATACGTGGACTAACATGCAACTAACAGCATCATCAAAAGTCTAATAAAAGTAGGTTTCCATAAGCAGAAATGTCTGACATGGGAAGAAAAGAACAATACACTGTAATTCTGAACATTTTAGAGCATTAAAGATGCCACAGAGATTTCTAAAATTCATATATATGTAGTGTGTGTGTATATATGTATGTATATATGTAGATATAATCTCAAATACAAGATTAGTATTGATGAAGTGCAGGACACAGCCCCAAAATATAGCACTTGGCAAATTGAAGATCTGAAGCTAAAGGACACTTAGAATCTTGCAAAAGCAGGGAGGTCACTTTCATCTTCTCCTGCCCTCTTCCTGCAGCAGGTCATAAAACCTAGGAAAGATTGCCTGACTTTCTTCTGAAGTGGGTCATAAGAATCTCATGTGAGATGCCTACGCTCTAACCTGGAGGAAAATAAAACTCTCTTCAGACACAGGACACCAGGAAGAGTCTGTGAACACAGGCCTTGCTATGCTCCCTTGGTTTATTATCTTGAGAGCACACTCTTCTTGTCTGTATCCCTCTCGATTCTTTAGCAAGCCTATTATAGAAACATGTTCACTTGTCTCCTCCGGACTCCATTTCCTTATGAAGGGTCTCTTGTAAGTTAAATTTTATTAAATAAATCTGTATGCTTTCCTGTTGGTGACCTGTCTTTTGTTATATAGCCTGGAGACAATGAACTTAAAATGGAAATGAAGAAATGGTGCTTTTCTTCCACTCTCAGACAGACTACACATTTTTATAATTGGCTATCAGAAATTAATAGAACAATACCTTTGAAAGCCAGAGAAATAATTACTTTCATTTGTAAGTATGTACTCAGCTAATTGCTCAACTAAACTTGAAGGTAGAAGAGAAATATTTCCATGGAGAAGATTTATCTCCTCCTATGAAAACTACTGTAGGAGAGCCTATAGCCGCTTATACCAGAAAAGACAAAGATACAGAAGCCAGAGAATTTTGAAACATCAAGTAAAGAAATCAATGTGTGTAGCTGGGAACAGGACTTGGGGGAGATTCTGAGAAAGAAATGTCTGGAAAAAGAAATAATCTTTGAGACTTCATTTTATTAGGAATTTGGAATGATTTAAAGAGGCAATAAAGGCACTCAATTTAAAAATTGTAACATAGTATTTTTTTTTATTTATAACTAAGAGATGATTAACCTTCATTAGTCCAATATCCCTTCCACTGTATAACTGAGGAAAAAATAATACAATAAAATCCAACAAATAAAACAATAAATCTGTACATAAAGAACAAAAAACAGTTAAATTACATAGTTGGTTATGTAGTACATAGCATTAACATAGCCTTAGAAATATAGTCAATGATATTTTGTAAGTACAAAAAATGCTGAAAGACATAATTATGCACTTTAGTAAAGAATGTAAAGGCCATTATTCTTGCTAAAAGGGAAAGCTCATGAAGCTGAACTTGGGAATTAAAAGGAGAAAAGGAGGGCTGGAGAGATGGCTTAGCAGTTAAGCGCTTGCCTGTGAAGCCTAAGGACCCCAGCTCAAGGCTCCATTCTCTAGGACCCCCCTTAGCCAGCTGCACCAGGGGGCACACGCATCTGGAGTTCGTTTGCAGTGGCTGGAAGCCCTGGCGTGCCAACTCTTTCCCTCTCTCTCTCTCTCTCTATCTGCCTCTTTCTCTGTCACTCTCAAATAAATAAATAAAAATGAACATAAAAGAAATCTTTTTAAAAAAGGAGAAAAGGAAAGTAACAGATAAAGAAATTCTTACCTTTCTCTGGACGGGGTCAGGATAAAAGAAGTATATCAGTTTGATTAGTATTAATGCTATTATTGCTATTATTATTTAGCACTCAATACACAACTGTTGACCGAGGAAGAAAGAAGAAACTAAGGATATCTTGGCAGTGCAATTTGTAGTTTGCAAATGATGTTGGCTTTCAACATGTCTACTGACCTCTAAAAACTAAGTGACTATTCTACAATAAGACTAGTGTTTGCTTCTGGAGCAGTACAGATAAGTGACTTTATAGGAACATAATAAAATACAAAGCACATGTTACATAATTATAATCAAAGTTATGAGTAATACCACAGAATTCTGTATACATTGTTGTGTGGTTACAAGCCACATATTGAGTGAATAACTGTGGTATGTGTTAGAAGAGCAGTTAAGGCTGCCTGCAGCTAGGGACCTTTGAGTAGAAGCTTTAAGATAATCTGTATAAAATAATCATAAAATCCACAGTGTGATTGGTGATGGTATAGATGAGGGAGGACATGTAATATATAGGAACACAGCCAGGAAACATAATAATTTTAAGAGACTACCTACCGTTAGCTATGGAAATTAAGGCGCAAAGAGAAGTGATGGTTCAATGTAAGTTTGGAGTAATAGAAGGTCATATTTTGAATGGACTTACGTTACATCAGTAGCAAAGAGTTACTGTGGAAGCTGCACAGAGAAGAAGTGTATTCAGGCTCTTTTTGACATTACATTCTGTGTTAGTTATACCTTTTGTCTCTGTGCCAAATAACCTGAGATAGTGTAAAGAGGAAAGATTTCTTTTGGCTCATAGTTTCAGTGGTTTTGGCCCATGGTGGGCTGACTTCATGTTTCTGAGCTTTTAGCAGGGAAGAATATTATGATAAAAGAATGTGGTAGAGGAAAACTGTTTACCTCTTGGTACCCACTTAGTAAGATGGAGACTTTCTTCTTTACCTACTAATCCTTCTAGGCCCTATGTCTACTGGGTGGTGCCACCCACATTCAAGGCTTCCCTATTTAGTTAATTTCCTCTGACAACCTCCTTACAGATCCACCACTGTATGGCCCCCCAAGGTACTTCTCAATCTAATTAATTTGGCAATCAAGATTTACCACTGAAGCAGTTTAAAGATAACAAGACGCCCACTCTGCCAAAAAAAAAAAAAGTCAAAGGGAGGAATGTCCTGGATCCTGTAAAGGAAAATATGTGTTTTTTCTTTTGTTTCTTTCTGTCTAATGGTATTCTTCTACCTGCACTTTCCTAGAGGTCAGAAATGTCAGAGGATAGTCCCTTTTCTTAGAAGTCTGAGATTTCTGAGAATGCCTCCTTGTCCCAGAAAACCTGAGCCCTTACTTAGAAATCTGGTGTCTAACAAGTTCAGCCACATTCAGTCACATAAAAGACCCCATCTAGGTCTGTAGGTGGACTTTCCCATTTCCAAGAACCCTGTTCCTATCTCCTCTTAGGCTCTTCCTATCTCTTCTGAATACTTTCACTCTCTTAAGGTGCATAGTCTCTACAATAAAAATCTTTCTAAGCTTTATCCTCTGGTCTGTGTGTTTCATTCATCAAAATTTGTAAGTCAAGAACCTGGAGACCACTGACTCAGTGGAAATTTTGTGTGACCATCTGGCACCTTAGCTCCTAAGATATTGTCCACCCAAGAGCCAAGAAAGATTCTGTCACTGTCAGTTCTTGTATCACCATCACAAGCTTCAACAGTGTCAGGAGATTGGTGAAGGTACAGTTTTGTATAACAGATATTTTAGAAAGGATTTAAAAGGATGATCCTTAAGTTACCAGCAGATATTGTTTATGTTCTGAGAGAGCCATTTTTGTGTAGGATTTCATAATGAACTTTGGAAATGCACAGAGTATTTACAAATAACTTTGAAAGAGTGAGGAATAAGAAAGAATAGATGAATGATAAAAATGTCCATTTGGTGATGATTGGTATCTGAGCAGAAAACAATTTGTCATCAGGAGGCTCATTGATGGAACCAAGTAGGTTAATGTATTGTAACAGAAAGCCAAATGGTTTCCATTAGGCTAAAGTTTTCCCATAACTTAGGTCCTCACATATAAAGGAGGCCCCATGGGAAGGTTATTGGATTCACTCAATATCAGCATGCAGTTAAGGAAGTGGTACATGGAAAGGAAGAACATATTTATTTTTATTTGAATTGTTAGTCTCAGTTTGTTTTCTTCCTTATGAAATGAAAAATAATTTAGACAAAGAATAACATGAAGATATAAATAGAATTTTAAGTCATTGAGGTTTCTGGAGTCATAATCTCAAGGAAAAGGACAATGTATATCATTTCAGACTGCTCAAATATTTTTTATATCCATCCTATGAACAATGAACCTTCATTACTCTATCAACAGGATTTGCATAGTAGAACCATTTGCTAATATTACTAATTTTTCTTACTAACTCAGATTCACAGTCAATAAAAACTCTATTTCAGCAACTCTGCCAAGGAAATTGATATTACTACTTCCAAAATTGATTTTTTTGACCCAAGGCTTCTTATTTTTTTTTCCTTAAATTAAAGCCAGCTATTAGGCTTTGTTTAAGAGACTTTTCAGAGAACAGAGATGAGAGGAAATATTACAGCTCTGCATTTAGAATATTTTATTTTTATTTTTATTATTGCAATGAAAATGTTACTTTCCTAAGGGAATGGAGTTTCAATGTTCTTCAGTCCATTTCCTAGGCCAATCAATAATGACCTCATTTGTATGACAAAGAGTACCTGTATATTTCAAGGTAAAATTTATGGCACCCACATAAGTAAAGGGGAAAGAATTTCTACATTTTGAGACAGCAAACACAAGTTCATAGTGAAATATTTCATAAGACCTTATATTCCTGTATGAATTATAGTTTTACTAGTTATAAAGCCTGAGGTCATTCAGAAACTTGTCTCTTCTTGATAATATTTGAACATTGTCTCATCCAAAACTCTCCTCATACTTAGGAAGTCAAATAGTTGGTGTCTTCTTTGGAACTAGAAATTGCTGGTTAGGTAAAAATGAGCATAAATGTATTTGACCCATTAGAAAGGAGCAGGAATGATTTAGCATGAAAACAGAGCTCTTGGAAGGGCTTTTTGATACTGTTACTTACAGAGGGGGAGTTCAAGGGGTTGAGCAATGGTCTACAGGGAAGCACTTCCTTTATGAATGTTTGCATGCATCATCAAGATAGCTTTCTTTCTACCATGCAGCAACATTCATTTGCACAGAGCAAGGCAAGCTTCTGAGTGCAGATGTCTATCAGAAGAATAGCAGCACAGACACTCCCAGTAGTTGTTTCAGGTTGGCCTGCCCTTACACGCATCTCTGACTTGGCTGCCTGGCTAACTGCATGGTTATTCGCATGTTTTATCTATGTGATAATGCTTCATTGGCATGCCTTTTTTATATGCAAGCTACCACTGCCAGCACTTCAGAGTTAAAATAATATTAGACTTAAATATGAACAGAAGGAAAAAAAATGTAATAGTTGAGATGGCAAAAGGATGCTCTCATGTGTGATTAGACAGTGATGGGGGTTTGATGAAGTGGAAAGATGGAAATCTGTTGTGGACGCCAGCTACCTGCATGGTATGCAGCACAGCGCCCGTGACAGCGGAACGTGGCAGGCGTAGCATCAGACATTCCCCTTAGCGAGCTCCGAGCTCCGTAAGCACGCAGCGAAAGAAGCCAGCATCCACTGGTGAAGTTAAAGGAGCGGTTGATGGTACAGACAGGCCATGCGATTTCTTTAATGGCAACAGGGATATTGCAAAGAGTTTATTTATTGATTTTATTTTGTATGATCTCATTTTTAATTAAGAAGTTAAAGTGGAACAATTTAGAAAAGCATACTGAAGAGAAAAATAAAGCTACTATGCAAGTATATAAATTCCTCTGTAAATTCAAAAGAGTCCTTCCCCTACCCCCGTTTGTGTGCTTTATAATTTTCACAGCTTTTCTCTTATGTCTGAAGTGAAACTCATCACAAATCACATTGTGCTCATAAGTTAAACTTGTCATGTTTTCTTTCAACTCTTAATATGCTTCATACAATTCCTATTGTATAATGCATAGAGCAGCTGTTATATTATTCTTTGCCCTGAATATTTCAGAAGTAAATAGAGAAAAGTTTGTGTAAAAATTCTCCAATAATTTTATTTGTAACTCAGTGTCTGAGGAAATGGATATGCTGAAGCAAAAAGCAACTAATGGGAATGTAGCTCATTGGTAAAGCGGTTGCCTGTACCTGCCCCTAGCACCACACACACACACACACACACACACACACACACACGGCAATCAATACTAATCTAAAATAGGCATTTCAATGCAGATATCTGTACTACTCAGGGTTCTCCAGATGACAGAGCCAGTAGAATGAATGTATACTATGAAAGCAGATAATCAGATCAACTTATATTATATGGGCTGGGTAGTTCAAAACTGCCTGAATCCTTGAGAAGGCTGGGAACCTGATCACTTCTTAGTCTAGATGCGTCCTTATTCCCCAAGTGGTGTTGAAGGCCTGTATGTATTTCGCGAGACCTGGGGTCTTCAGTCGACTTTGGAAGGACAAGGACACTGATGCAGCAGTGCAGAGCAGGAAGAGTGGGATAGACAGACTCACCAGCCAGAAGGGAAGGCAGGTAACCAAACAGTATCGATCCTTCCTTGAGCCTGTTCATATCTGGGCCACTGCTGGAAGGTACCATTCATTCTGGGGGAGGGAGGGTCCTCCCTCCTCAGTTTATGTTTCCTGGAAATACCTTCACAGACCCAACCAGAGGCATATCTCTTAGTTAATCCCAGATCCAATCCAGTTGACAGCTAAGATTCTCCAGGATGGGGCCTGGGAAAATGATTCAGTGGATCAAAGGTTTGCTGCTCAAGTGGTAGAACCCAAGTTCACCTCCAGTCCCCATGTGAAAATCCCCAAATAAGAGGAAAACTCAGACTGGAGAGATGGCTTAGTAGTCAAGGCATTTACCTAAGAATCCAGATTTGATTCTCCAGTACTCAGGTAAGCCAGATGCACAAGGTGACATATGCATCTGGAGCTCTTTTGCAGTGGCTGCAGGCCCTCTCCCTCTCTCTCAAATAAATAAATCAAGTTAAAATTATAAAAGAAAACCTCTAGAAGCTATGGTGGGTTTCTGTAACCCCAGCATGCTGAAGCTGACAGATGCGAGATGGAGACGCAGGAGAATTTTTCTCTTGCTACCTCAGCAAAGAGCAGGAGAGTAAGAATCCAGAGGGCGAAATTCTACTTTGAATGAGTTGGGTAGGTAGGGATTGACTGATCATGTCCTCTGACCTCTACTTGTGTGCCATGGCATGCGAATGCCCACACGTGCACACACAAACACACATTCACATAAGTAAATAATAGTAAATTATCTATCACAATATCTCATAAACACAACCACTTATTTTTATTTTGAAAAAAACCAGCAAGACAATTTAGCGTGTTTGCCTTCTCTGTAATGAGTCCTTATTAAAATGCTTCACCCTGTGATTCACAGATACTGAATTGTCTTCTGGTTCCTCTACTTAGCCAAGCACATTGACTTCAAAGCATTGCTCAATCAGAAAATATTTCACACTGGACGAGTAAAGCAGAAAGTCCAGTGTAAAAAGAAATCAAGTTTTAAAAATAGGGTCCTGCTGACAATTTTATAATAGAAGCTTCTATTTTGAAAGCTGGATCAATTTGGACCTTTAAAAATGTGCTTTTTGGAAAAAAATTTAACAAACCACAGTTAGTTATTTTAGGAAGAGACACAAGCTCCTTTTCTGTTAGTGGGGCTCATATTTTGCTATTTTGGAAGAAATGAGAACTGGATCCTGACCACAGAGAGAAGTCATTCTCCATGGGGAGACTTGAGCATCTTTGGGGATCCAGCAAGTCAAACTCATTGCCTTGCTGGTACTGTGCTCTACAGTGATGGCTCAGTGCTGCTAAGAAAACCAGCACCATTGTGCTGGATAGTCCTCAGCCATCAGCTGGGGAGGGGGGCGGTTCTCTCCCTGGATGGACTGTTCCAGCAGCACTGCCCACAACCCGCCCTCTCCTTTCCTGGTAGTCAGTCTTGGCTTTTCTTGTCTCTGAAAAAACATTTTCAACAACGCAGTAGTACCTAAGACTAACTTTTACAGACAGCATAAATATTGGTCATGTGCTCTGGCGACTCACATGGTTTGACTTGCTCTCTGCATTTCATGGAATAAGGACAAGGCATAAGGGGACAAGGAAGAAAATTCACTGAAGGGATGAAGGATAAGAAACAGAAAGGGGACTGGAGAGATTGCTCAGTGGTTAAGGAGCTTGTCTGCAAAGTCTAATGACCAGAGTTTAATTCCCCAATACCCATGTAAAGCCAGATGCACAAAGTGGCACATACATCTGAAGAAAATTTACATTAGCTAGAAGCCCTGGCATGCCTATTCTCTCCCCCACTCTCTCTCTCTCTCTTTTTCTCCCCCTTTCCCTCCATCCCTCTCTCCCCTTGTACATAAGTAAAAATAATATTTTACAAAGAAACAGAAAGGCAATTTTTAGGATGGTGGGAGAGGGTAGTAGAAAAGCTGTGAATATTTTCTATTTCTCCTTTTCCTGGCCTCTTAGATAGCCAGCATTGGTCGTGGTCAGAAAAAGTAGAGGAGAATGTGTAGATAGATGCAGGCAGCCTTTGGGAATAGCTCCTTTCCTCCCCTGCTCTACTAACGCCAAATTGGAAAATGGTAATATTCAAATCCACAGTACTATTTCAAATTTTAAAAAAGAGAATACTTCAAGGTGAGAGCTATGGAGAAGGTAAAAGAATGAATACTTTGTTTCTTCTAAGTTTAAGTAAAAATTACAAAGGTGAGAAATCATATGATGCATTTTTTTTATTCATGATTTTGAATTATCTACTGGAAAATGCTATCATTTCATAAATGAATATCATTTAGGACAAATTGTAGATATCCTTAAGCTTCTTCTCTGTTTTATTAGAAAAGCAATAACAGAGGTCATCCTGTTCATGGTGACAGACACTATGAGATGACAGGAAAGAATTTGGGTGAGTGTGCTAAATATATCTAATATACTTTGGAAATTAACTCCAAGGCAGCAAGGCATTAAGAACATGGAATCAGAAGCTCAGTTTGTAAGATCAAATGGAAACTTTACCATTTATATTATGATACTGTGAGAAAATTCCTCAACCTCTTGATTCCTCAGTTACTTAATTTGTACAATGGGAAACGTATGATGATTCAAAACACTGTACATGGAAAGAACTAAAATTAAAAGCACATTGTAAGGCAGTATTATTGGATATGGGGTTTTAACCAAAGGAGATTAGGTATGTGGTGGAGTTCTTTTATTTCTAGGGGTTTGTTATGTAACCTAGGAATTGCAGAGAGCATACTCAAATTGTAAATTACTGGTCTATGTAATTGTCTTTATAACTGCTACCCATTTTCTATCAGTAGCTCTGGTATCATGCTTATCTGTCCTTATCAACATGTGAGAGATTCCAATAACAGGTTAATTTGTCAAGGAGACAATTTGGCATCTATCTGCTTATAGGAAAATCTAAGAACTAAACATTATTTAGGCATCATTAATTATTATATTCTCTCATAAACATCAAATCTAGAAATTAAGTACATTTAGCAAACAGGCATTTGAAATCTAGCTGCTTGTCTAACAAACATTTTTTTGAGAACTATTTCATGGCTACCTTTAATGCATAGCCTTAAATTTCTAAGTATTTATTGAAGCCCATAAATATAGGTCAGAGTTTACAAATCATTTTATGGTGGTTTCAGTAGAGTCTAACAAAACTCTTTCTACCCAACATATACTCACTCAACGCAGAAACTGCTATTTAGGTACATCATACTTTTAGAAATGCTGCTTTATATACAAGGAAATATGCACAATATTCTGTAAATAAAATTTAAAGTAAACTTTGCCTTTAAGGGGAAAGGTGACAGAGCACAAGGCAATATTGCATAAGAATCTTACACCTTTGGATTTTGAAGGTCACACTAGTCCCCAAAGAAGATTATACAGGCTTTGTTGTCTTTTGTTTGCAGAACATGGAGTAATACTCCAGGTTACAAAATAAACTCCTAAAGAGGACTGAAAGTTTTCAGCTTTATAGTGCTTCCTGAGCCAGAGGGGTCCTGCAGATGGGTATGATACCATTTTTAATGTACACTCAAATAGATCTTTTTCATACTGCTTAATGACCCACTATTCTCAGTGAAGCTGACTTGTTCTCTTCATCTTCCAAGACCAAATTCAAACTACTTTCTTTCTTAAAGTTTTCATTTGGCATCTTGTACAAATGACTTTAATGCACTTTTAATACCAGTGGCTTTCTCAATATCAGATCTAAGTCCATAAGTGCATTCAGCATGTTAGTTTTTATTGACTATTAAATCAATAAATGTACTGTTTTCTCCTCTCTTGGGATTATGCACATGTTAAGAAGTAACATTTTTAAGGAACTGAAACCTTATATTTCCCTGGAATTGAACTGAAATTATTTTACATTGGAAGCCTTTTGGTCTTGCATTTATTGAAAAGGAAAATAGGAAGAAGGTATATTCAGCTGAAAGAATGTCACTCAACATCTGCATTGAACAATGATGAGAAAAGACATCATCTTTTGTTCACCCTCTTTGTGTCTTGTTGAAACTCAAAACTGTAAAGACCGGCTTTATGGTGCATACTGAATGCCATAGATGAAAGCTCACTGTAACCTGGGTGTCATGTCTATGTCAGAGCATTTCCCGTAATCCATGAGGACATCTCGTTAGGAGCTGGCATGGTGCTGAGAGGTCAGGTGGATGCTTGCTTGTGTGTACAGCACTGTTCCCTTCATGCAGCTCACATGCATGGCAGAGTTGATGATCAGAGTCTTTTTTGAGGCTGGTGAATATAGCAGTAACATAGATGGCTCTTAATATGATATTGTAATATGACATTGGGTCTATTTATTTCAATCAAATATGAACTCAACCTCATTGTAAAATTCTGAATAAAGCAATTCTCACAGGGTAATCCCAGTTTTGTTGTGATTTAAACAGACAACAATTCACCAGAAACTTGCATTGCTGGTATAATCTGAAACCTCTACTACCAGATATAAAAACTTTCCAAATGCTAAAAATATCATAAATTTGTATCCCTTGCCAATTGATTGTTCATGTTAGCTACAGCTTAGACTTTACTTTGTGCATATTTCTCTTTCCAGACAGAGAGAACCATGGTAACAAATAAACAAGGAATATTAGTGTATTATACTCTTTGAATACCTGAAAACTATATAAGGTCTTTTCTAATTAATTCTCTCAACATCTTAGTTCATACATGCTAACTCCTAACTTGGTAACCTTGAGGAGCGATTCTTGCTTTATGATACCTCCTCTTCCCTGGGGTTTTCAATGTCTATCATATTCACAAATTAAGATCAGGTTTTTTTTTTTGTCATCTTGACTGCTTACATGACTTCTTCCTCAGGTTTCATGTTGGATAGTGATCACCTTTTATTTGCTATCTGATTACCTATTGGCTTCTCTTGAAGCTGATAAAATAGTATACAAATTGTTTGAAAATGGTTTCAAACATAACTTTATAAGCATAAACGGAGCTAATGCACTACTTCTCAGGATGGGATTTTACTTAGTGCACTTGACTGCTTGTAAAGAATGTGTCTGGACAGTGACTCAAAAAACCTTTTTAAAAAAGCATATGAATCATACTCAATGATTTATTCACAAATCTATTTAAAAAATTCCATTGGTCATGCTAAAAAAGGTTGCAAGCCCTTTGACTTAAGTATTTCTATAATGGCTGTTAAAATCAATTCTGGCATTAAAGTCTCCAAGAATGAACAATGCATTGAGTGGAAAATTGATTACATGGTCACAGAACAGTCCTTTGTGGCCTCGTTTGCTTTTTCGATTAGCACAGCTGTCATGGCTGTTGTAGGTGGTCCTCAAAACTTATAGGGGAAAAAAATCTGTCCTTGACACTGAATGTTTGTCTATGGATTTTTTGGGAAAGAAATATGTTTTTGCTTGCTTATTAGCACCTACTGATACAGGTATAGATGTGAAGTTGAGTTTTGCAAAGATAAAGGAAAGATACAAAGGACAGTGGTGTGTGAATAAAAATGATCTGCGTAATATTGAAAACCAGTTCAAGGGGATTTTCCCCTTAATTCTTGATGTATATATCACGAATATATATATATATATATACATATATATATATATATATATATATATATATATCATGTATATATGCATTT
The DNA here is from genome assembly GCF_020740685.1 of Jaculus jaculus. Lineage (NCBI taxonomy): Eukaryota > Metazoa > Chordata > Mammalia > Rodentia > Dipodidae > Jaculus > Jaculus jaculus. Next base: position 38,284,277 of record NC_059104.1, read on the forward strand.
GTTATGGGAGGCTGCTCTGATTGTAACTATAGCCATGTGTTTCAGAATGATTTACTTTTTTCTAGAAATTAAGCTTATATATAGACTTATAGAAGGCAGCAGCTAAAAGTAACTACTTTTATTTTCAACTCTCAAGAGGAGGTTTTAAGCCCAATCATTCTTCAGAGCACAGGAAGGAGCTCTCTTAAGACTGATCTCATATACATGACATTGAATCACAGCCTGTGAGTATGTGATAGGTGCTACTCATATATGATGGTGATTCATCTTAGGGTTATTTATTTACTTAGTTTGTATTTTCCTTTCAAGTAAATGGGCTTCACATCAAATCCTCCCAGAGCTCTAAAGCATTTCATCTGCTCTGCTTGCTCTTAACAGTACCTAGAACAAGTCATATACCAATCTCTCCAGTTTCCCAGGCCAGCACCAAAAAGACAACTTTGTACCTCTCTTCCTTGTGCCTACTGAATTAGTTTCCTATTGTGGCTGTAACAAATTACCACAAATGTTTTGACTACAACACAAATTTGTTAACACAATTCTGGAGCTCAGATGTCTGATAAGGGTCTTACTGGAGCACACTAAAGATGCTGGCAGGTTGTCCCTTCTTCCAAGGCTCTGTGGGAAAAGATCTATGCCACACTCTGCCAGATTCAAAGGACACCAGAATCCATTGGCTTGTAACTATATTCAATTTTGCAAGCCAGCAATGGCCTATCAAGTGCTTCTCACACCCATTCACTCTGACATTCACTCTCTCGCTACCATTTTTCTCTATAAAGGTTTCCTATAAATATAAAGATTACATTGGGACTGCCTGAATGATCCAGCAATATCTCCTTGTTTCAAGGTCATCTGATTAGAAGACTTCTACCTGAAGTCTTGATTATCCATTGTTGGGTAAGAACCTATAGACAGATTTCAGATACTGGGGTGTGAACATCTTCTTGGGCCATTATGATGACTTTCATACCTCTGTCTACTTCATGTAAACTTCCAGCATCAACAGCATAGTTTATGGTACCTATGCCATCACCACTATATATTTAATTAGAAGATATACCACATATTTTGGAAACTTCAATGGCCTTCCTATTATTGTCCAGGCTGCCAATACTTGTATCTGCAACAGAGATTTATAAAGTGAGGTTTATGATTTAAAATCTATTGGTTTTACCTAAATAGATGGTATAATCTTTAGAAACTTTATGACAGCTATTTTCAAAAGCCATCATTTTCTTTCCCAAAACTCCTATGCACATAATACATAAATATTAAATGTAATTATACATATCCCTACATCTAGTTATCATTATTCTAAAATGATTGTCTTTATTTTTTCCTATATTCTCAAAAAATTAAAATGGTTTTCAATGATTTTAACTTTATGTTAAAACCTGAGAGCATTTGACTTAAGATCATCTATCAGTCCCTTCTTGGTACTCTGGAAGGTTGTCAACGTGAAGTTTCAAATAATCCACTGGATTCTAAACTTTTACAACATGCCACCAGAGGCATTTAAATGACCAACATATTTTCAGTGAGGTTTGCCACTTCTGTAACTTCCTATACCATGCAAAGTACAAAGTCCATTGCTTTAGTTAGGAACATTAAAGATTTCTCAGAAGGTTTTACATTACTTTCAGTTCCATATCTCTTGTTCAATTTCATCCCTTTGCTGTAAAAATTTCTCTAAACTTTCTTACATGCTTGTGACAAAGAATGTTTCTTGATGTCTCAGGTAAAATATGAAGAACTGTATGTGGTATTTTTCTCTTTTTCTTCTTCTAGAGGCTGGGAATGAAACTTCCTATTCTTTCCTAACTGGTGACTAGCACTTAGAATGCTTGATGTTAAACACACACACAAACATACACACAGTAAAAATACAACAGTGGTGTAGACCAGTCTAGGATTCCAAAGCCTATACAGTTTCCATCTTTCATGTTCTTGGCATTCCTATGCTGAGAAGCATGCCAATACTGTTTTGCACTACAGTGGCCTCTCTTGTGGGCTGGGTGAATTATCTGAGAACTTTAGGTTCTCATCTGCTGTCCTCTCCTAAAGGAGTTGCCCTACCTCTAACCTCAGGAAGCAGTAGACAAAGAAAGGATTGGCACACCCAACCTGAAAGATTGCCAAACTTCCCTCTACCTTACTGCCTAGCTATCTACCACCTCCGATTCTTCATATCATAGCTCATCATTTTAAGTCTTTGCAGATACCTGACAAGCCTCCAGCATAAAGTAAAGCTTTTAAACTCACTTTTCAATTCAACAAAATTTTACAATGCTTTTGTAAAGCACTTATGAGCTGAGAGATACAGTGTTACATGCCATGAAGCAATGGGTCTTTCTTATATCTCACTTTACTTGATGCTTGCTTGCACAAAGCTTAAATATATATGTTAAAGATAAGGCAGAGAAAGAGTTAAGGTTAGAGAAAGATAGACAGATAAATTCCAATTCAATACATATTACAGGTGAATTTTTTGTTTTTTTTTTTGACAAATGATTAATTGCCAAATGAGTGTGATAAAATTTAAAGGTCCTGGGTTCAGAGAAAGAAGTCATTGAGTGTTGGAGAGTGAACTTGAGTTAATTTTAAAGGGTACTGCGGTAGAGAGTAAGTTGACATTTTCAATGGTGAAGCCAGCATGGGATAGAATTATGTAGATGGTTTATTAAAGTGGTCCTTTTAATATTATGCATGCCTTACAAAAAACCATGTTGTTCTCTGTTTAGATCAATCTTACTATAACTCCACAGCGCTTGCAGTTGAAACACAGAAGAAAATGATGGTTAATTTATATGACTTCAGTGTGTAAGTGTTATTTTATTTATATTTACAGCCCATAAACACACATTTGATTATTAAAATCCTTGACAAACTCTGTCTACCATAGTCACAAAATCACATGCTCAAATATGTATTTTTTAATTTAAGTCACAGAATGAATTTTGGCTAACTAAACAATCTTCTTTAAGGTGTAAACTTTATATAATCAGAGTCTTTGGGTTCATAGCATGATCTCTCTTTGTGATGCTGGTGACTGCTGTTTTATATTTATTTGTGATGAAATGGAACCTTCAGCTAGTTGATAATGATTTTTAAGGAGCATAAGTAAATCTAAATCATTTAAAGTACAGTTCCTTTGTGATACCATACCCAACATGACTCTGATAAAAGAATGCCTAGCATACTTTTCCATGAATTTCCTTTCTTGTAAGATAAAATATTCAGCAAGAGAACTTAAGATGCCCATTAGAGCATCTCATTCATAAGTGTCCAAGATGCTCATCTTGCAGGACCTGAAGAATCAAAGAAAGGTTTATGTGCTGGATAGAGTTACCCAGCAAGTGCCCTTGCCTTTGGAAAGAAATGTCCAAAGTCATGGTCTTTTCTACGATCCTTTGTAAAAATTTTGACACTCTTAAAAAAATTCTTTTTCTTTTGCCTAGCAAATCTCTATAAAATGTAAAACTCACCTTTGGTTTTTTTTTTTCTTTTTCTTCCATATCAGGCACATAGAAGCTAGAAAAGAACTTTCAGCTGATTGCAAGTTAGTGACTTTGAAGTAACTGTTAACAGCTGTTCAAGGCCAAAATAGATTACTCTGTTTTATGTAAAACCCATCAGCGTTTTTGCTATTGCACATTTCTTTATTTTCTCAGAGTTAATTGCTAAATGTCATCCACTCCTGCTGTTCTAGGGAGGCTGGATTTTCTCAAGATGTTTCATAACTTTCTCCTTGGAGATTTCAATCTCTGTCAAACATTCTAATTTTTCCTAAACTGTACTGTTCAATCAGGGGCATTTTGAATATTCTTTATGGCAAAGATGAGGGGGAATACCAAATGTTCTTTTTGTTATCTTTATTCTACAGTATCTCTATATATTTGAAAAAAGACTCAAGGTTGGAAACTCCATTTGCCTTTTCTTTTTCTTTTTTTTTTTTTTTTCCTGTTCTCTTCTTTTAGGATTGCTGTGGTTTTCTAATTCTTTGTTGAAGTGATCGATTTCTATCCACTGTACTTTTCCATATGAATCTGGAAAGAAAACATTAACAGCAAACTCATAGATTCTACGATCATCTTTCTTTTCTAAAGTGGCCACGGATGTCACCTTCGTGCACTTTAGTGGGAGTCTCTTGAGCTCTTTAAAAAATGTCTTAGTTGAAGACATTTGTTTGTATTCTTTGCCTAAAGGGTAGCTTTTTCTCTTCACAATGTAACTAGATCCTTTAGTCAAAATGTCACACACTGGCCTGTCAACAAATCACGAAATAGGTAAGTTTCTTCTGAAGGTCACGCATACAATTGCTCATCAAAGAATTATACCAAAGGTCTTAGAGCTTTATCACTCATGTTTGCTCATTTCAAATTCTTTTTGTTGCCTTTCCTTTGTGGTAAGCCTACCATTATCCTACCTTGTTTCCTTGAAGTCATTTGGAATATCCTTTAAAATGTATGCTATGGGGCTGGAGAGATGGCTTAGCAGTTAAGCGCTTGCCTGTGAAGCCTAAGGACCCCGGTTCGAGGATTGGTTCCCCAGGTCCCACGTTAGCCAGATGCACAAGGGGGCGCACGCGTCTGGAGTTCGTTTGCAGAGGCTGGAAGCCCTGGCGCACCCATTCTCTCTCTCTCCCTCTATCTGTCTGTCTCTCTGTGTCTGTCGCTCTCAAATAAATAAATAAAAAAAATTTAAAAAATTATTAAAATGTATGCTATGTTCACTTAATTAATCTGTAGTGAATTTACTACTTCCTGTGGGTGGATTAAAACCAAAATCACTTCTCTGACTGGGGAGAAAACTGAACAGATAAAATGCCTGCTACCCAAGTATGATCCCCTGAACTCAGGTAAGGCCACACACTGTGGTTCCACTGTCTGCAATCTCAGTGTGCCTCAGGCAGGAAGAGAGAGACAGAAGAATCACTGGGAAGCTGGCTAGCCTGGTGAATACAGAGGTGAACAAGAGACTCTGCTTCAAAGAAGATGGAAAGTGAGGATGAATATATGCACATGGCGAGCCCCCCCCCCACACATGTACTGAGCATGAATTCTCCCCCCTGCCAAAAAAAAAAAAAAAAATGAAAACCTCAACCAAATTCCCTATGGTTCAAAGTGGTTCTATCTTCTCCTTCATTATCCTGGATGGAGAAAGCTGAGATATGATGTGAGGTGATCTCAGAAAAGGAAACTTAAAATTAGAGAGGCAAATGCAAAGTCCCCAACAAAGGACAGGATGGAGTGTTTTCACAGACCAGTCAGATGGAAAGACTCAGAGTGAGGCACCATCCAGAGGGGTTTATTAAGATTTGAATTGTGTGAGATCTCGATGCTATTAATTTCACTGATAACATCTGCATGCAGATTTCCCTTAAGTGAAGCCTTCCACATATCATCTCACATTAAGGGTGTTTATTCAATCAAATGCAACCAGCCTGCAGGGTTGCCTTCGATCCAACCGGTGAACACAGACATTGCTTGAGGTAAGACACTTTTTCTGGATGCCGATGGTGAAATAGCTTATCAGCTACCTTGGAGAAATCACACTCCATTTGGCTGTAATGGCTTGAATTCAGTAAACAAATATATGAGCCATATTCTAAAGGAAGGGCTGATGAGCAGTAGGGAACAGGCTACAGAATGATTATCATGGTACACTTGGGTTGGAGGAGATCCATAGTTGGGGTGGTCATACTAAAATGTCAGTGTGATAATTAAACAGCTACTAAAGTAGGTGACAATAAACTTTGTTTCCTTCACATGTTTTCCAGATTTAAAGAAATCTTAACCCAGATCCAAAGTCCTGATCATACATGTAAAGAAATGGAAACTGGGCATAATGGGTCATGCTTATAATTCCAACACTAGGGACATCGAGGCAGGAGGATTACTGAGAGTTCCAACACTGATATATACTGTGAGATACTTTGCAAATATTAGGGAGAAAAAAAAGTAAGGAGGAAGGGAGGGAGAGAGGAAGGAACTGAAATACTGCAGGTTCTTCTCAGAGAAAGGTAACAAACCTGTAATCATGCTCTATCATTGACGTATAACAAATCTCATGAATTCCGTGCTTTCCTCTATGAAGAAAGGAAGGAAAGAAGGAAGGAAGGAATGAAGGAAGGGAGGAAGGAAGGAGTAGTATAGCAGTTCCTTACCATAACATCAAGCTCTTACATAGTAACATGCAAGCTACTGAATGACAAGAGTACAGTCATCCCTACTGAAGCAGAATAATACAAAACTATCTGCTCACTAAGAAATCCTGCTGGAGCTGAGCCACAAACCTCCTTGGTGTAAACCACCTGACAGAAAGCTGGAGAAAGCTACGCAGCATGCAGTTCCATGGGAGAGAGAGAAATCACTAGTGGATATAAATAACGGTGGACAATGCAAGCCTTAAATTTGGCCAGCTAGACCAAATGAGCTGACAGGTGCAATAGTGGCATGTCTGTTATGGGGGAAACCAACTTCTCTCTAAATGGACTGGAGGCCAGCCGCATGGGAGAGAATACATGCTTAATACTGAAAACATATGACAAGGGAAGATATGAGCCCTATGGGTATAATGTCTTCTCATGTCTAGCTAAATGTATATACTATGCTCACCAAACTGCTTGGTGAGCACTTCTCTTGATGTTCATACTCATACATTAATGCTACTCTCACTTTTGCTTGGAGAAGCTCTCTTTTCAGATGGTGGTGACCTTGGGATGACTCATCATAGTGCTGAAATGAAGTGACAGAGGAGTGGTCAACACTCTATCACACCTTTCAAAACTCAGGATCCATTGCAGAAGAGGTGGCAGAAAGAATGTAAGAGCCAAAGGAAAGGTAGGACTGCTTACGGTGTACTCTTCCACAAACAAAATGGCTTGGATATACATGACCTCACAGTTCCTGTTGCTACTTACACTGGACCATCATAATAGGAGGAAAAGATGGTGTCATCAAAATAAAAGAGAGCCTGTTTGAGAGCAGGAGGGGATATGATAGAGAGTAAAGTTTCAAAGGCAAAGTGAGAGGGAGAGAATTACTCTAGTTTATTGTCTATAATTATGGAAGCTGTCAACAACAACAACAAAAACTGTCAGCTAACATCATTCTGGATACACAAGCAGTGAAGTCATTAAACAGGAAGAAAAACATATGAATATTAGCAATGAGGTATTCAACTTACCATGACTGTGTGTCTTGATAACACAAAAGAACATAGATGACATTTTATTATAGTTATTAAAGCAGTCCCAAAATAGAACTTACAGAATTAATATGAATTAATCAATTCCTTTGTTTCTCAGTAAAGCTTTTTAATTTTACATGCATCATCAAAACATTCATTACGTTCTACATTTTATAATTTGATTTAGGGTGAATGAGATGATTTTTATTTTCCAGATTCTCACTAGTGACTTCCTTTCTCTCTTCTTTCTGTCTTATTTTCCTCCTTTTTTTCTTCCTACCTTCTTTCCTTCTTTATATTTTTCTCTGTTATTTTTATCTTGATGATTTAGGGAATTTTATTCAGTCCTTTTGGGTACCTATTGTGATAAACATGTAATTTTTTATCATTATCACATTAATATAATGAATTTCATTGCTGGGCCTCCAGTTGTCAAACCATCTTTGCATTCCTGTAATAATCCATACTTGGTACTCATGGATTTTTGTTTGTTTGTTTGAGGTTATTTTGTATTTGCATTCCTAAGTGTGAATTAATTTTCTCAATGATAACTTTTGTTGATATTTGTTTTATTTGGTAATTCTAGCATTATAGCAAAAATTGTGATATTTTGTAGTTTCAATACTTTTAAACACTTGAATCAGTATAACTCGTTTGTTAAAAATAATATGGACTTGTTTCATTCTGAGGATTAGTTCTTTGAAAATGATTGTGATTTCTTATATTTCATTGTACCAGGTAGGGTGATATATTGATTCGGTTTTTAAAATTTATTTTCATCAAAAATTTCATATCTCAATGTAAAACAATAAAGACTTTTTTCTTTTTATTTATTTGTGAGAAAGAGAGAGAAATTTTTTTTTTAAATTATATTGTGGTGGTTTGAATGTAAATATCTCCCATAGGTTTAAATTGTTTTTTTTGTGTGGTCTTTCAAGGTCTTCCTCTAGCCCAGGCTGACCTGGAATTCACTATGTAGTCTCAGAGTAGTTTCAAATTCATGAAGTTCCTCCTACTTCTGTTTCATGAGTGCTGGGATTAAAGGCATGCACCACCATGCCCAACTAGGTATTTTTGATTAAACATCCTACTTAGTCTCTATCAGGCCAGGCAGAACCCTGTTGGAGGAGGTGTGTTGCTGGGGCAGTTCTTTTTTTTTTTTTTTTAATTTTTTTGTTCATTTTTTATTTATTTATTTGAGAGTGACAGACGGAGAGCAAGACATAGAGGGAGAGAGAGAGAATGGGCGCGCCAGGGCTTCCAGCCACTGCAAACGAACTCCAGACGCGTGCGCCCCCTTGTGCATCTGGCTAACGTGGGACCTGGGGAACCGAGCCTCGAACCGGGGTCCTTAGGCTTCACAGGCAAGCGCTTAACCGCTAAGCCATCTCTCCAGCCCTGGGGCAGTTCTTGAGTACAGTGTGCACTATGTTCAGAGCCAGCTTGAACTCTAATTGTTTGTTCTTTTTCTGTTATGGATGTATGTTGAAGTGAGCTAGTTTTCCTCATAATGATGAAGTTTCCCCTGGAAACTATAAGCCTGAAATAAATCCTTTCCTCCTGCAAGCTCCTTTTGATCAGGTGTTTGTCCCAACAATGAGAAAGTAACTACAAGACACATCCTTCAAAATATTCATATCAGTGATTGCATCTATAATATTATGCTTAATATTTTTCAAATTTATCTTCTCATATTAGCCTTATCAGACATTATCTAATTAATTCATCTTTCAAAAAACCCAAATATTGGCTTTACTTAAATTATTATTATTTCTCTGTGGTCAAACTAATTTATTTTGTGGTTAGATGTATGTTTATGAAGTGACATTTCATTTATTTTATTTATTTTTTAGTTTTTGGTTTATTGATCTTATTGTGAAGTTCATTTATGCTCATAAATCCTTATGTAATAATAAAGCACTTATAATCATAATTTTTGTCCGATGAATACTTCTTTGTACATATCCTATAAGTTTTTAATGTAACAGTGTCTTATAACTAATTTGTATTTTTTTTCTTTTTCATAGTACTGGAGATTGACCCTAGGAACTTGCAAATCCTAGCCAAGTACTCTGCCACTGAACTATCTAGCCTTATCCCTGCTTTTACTTTTTATTTCTAAATAGAGCTTCACTGAACTTCCCAGGCTGGCCCCGAACTCACTGTGTAGCACATCCTGGCTTAGAACTTCTCATGCTCTGCTTTAGTCTTCCATGTGGGATTTCAGGCTTGTCCAGTTTCACAAATATAAAAGGTTAAAAAGGGGGGAATATTGTGGAAAGGAAGAAGACAACCTTGTGGAATGCTGTTATATAGTGTGAAATAATGCAAGCATACAGTAACAGTTATTGCATGGAAAGGATTAATGCGCTATGTAACTTGTACTGAGGATATGTGTATAGTTTCCTAGTGCCACCATAACAAAGAACCACACACTAGATGTCCTAACAACAAGAAAGAGACTCTGGAGATTCTGGAGCTCAGGAGTCAGGCACTAAGCCTCAGCACTGTGTTGATTACCTCTGAGGCCTGCCAAAGTTGCATGGCTTGCATATGACAAAATTGATATTCACATGACATTAACCCTAAATTTGTCTTTGTGACCAAAGCTCTATTTATACAAAGACTACTAGTTACAGACCCACTTTAATGACCTCTTTGTACCTTGACTATTCCTGTAAAGACATTATCTCAAGATAAATCACATTTTTCTTTAGTAGGTTGTAGGAATTTGACATAAATTTTTAGGGAGTGGAGCATGAATTTAACTCATCACACCATGAAAGGACAGAGCTTCATATAGCCTCTGTTTCCAACTGCTCTTTCTGGCCTTGACCCTTCCTTTTGAAATATCAAGCTTCCTTACAAATGTAACTCCCTTCTTATTTACCAAAGACAACTCTGCATATTTCACCTCCTTCCAAGTATTATTTATAAAATGTAACTTACTTAAGGGGGGGATACTTAGAGAGAAAGAGAATGGGTGTACCAGGGCCTCTAGCCACTGCAAATGAACTCCAGACAATGTGCCATCTTGTGCATCTGGCTATATGTGGGTCTCAGGGAATTGAACCCAGGTCCCTTGTCTTTGCTAGCAACTATCTTAACTGCTTAGCCACTTCTGTATCTCAAATGTCTTATTTCTAAGAGAATTTTCAAAACTCTCCAACCTACAGTAAATTCTCCTCAGGAAGATTTTTTATTAGCTTCTACAAGAGCTAGAAAAAAAAATTGCCAGTGCTAAGCTTTTAGAATTCAAACACATGGGACTGAGGAGATGACTCTCCGGGTAAGTTCAGATCCCTGGCTCGCACAAATGCTGGGTGTGGTGGTGTACACCAGTAACCCCAGCAATGAGAGACTGGAGTTAGGAGGACCCTTAGGGCTTGCTGGCTGTTATACTAGCTGAATTAGTGAGCTCTAGATGAAGTGCAAGAACTGTCTCCAAAAAAATAAAGATAAGTTGGAGAGAGCCTGAGGAATGACACTTAACATCTGCCTTGAGCCTCCATATTCACATGCACACACATGCATGTACACTTGTATCACACATATAAGCATAAATTCATACATGCATATACCACATATAGACAGGTGAAGAAAATAATAAAAGAAAAGTTCAAATTTCAAATTCAAATTCAAGATGAACCCAAGACTAAGAGTATCTTATAGAAGAGAGAAGCACTTGCTGGGAGGATACACCCAACATTCAGTGAGCAGTGATATAGGCTGTGTTACAGTCTCTTTTTATGTCTTTAGATTTTGTTTTACTGTTCTAACTGTTATTCTTGATAATATTCATGTCCAGCTGTTTTCATTAAAGCTTTCTGTTGTGAATTTTATATAGGCAATGAGTAACGAGCATCACTGTTCTATTTCCCCATTGTGTGATGATAGTTTAAACCTAGAAGTTTTAAACTTCAGCAATGATTCCTCAACTAAATGTCCTTCAAGTTCACCGATAATCCTTCTAAGGGAGTCAGTAAACATTTGAAAGTTGGAATGCGAACATATATCATCAAGATGTCAAGTCACGCCTGTGGGGGAATATAGCTTTATAAGCAATCTAACATAATCTGAATTCAAAATATGTTGAGCATATGGAATAACTTTTAAATAAAGCAGATTTGCATTTTAAACATGGATCCACTTGCTATCTTTTTCGTAATCCATGTGGGTAGATTGTCAGGAAAGGGGAATGTTTAGAAGTAGGTCAGTTATTAGGTAAATACTGGTAAGCAACTTTTAAAAATGCTATAAATAGGGCTGGAGAGATGGCTTAGTGATAAAGGAATTTGTCTGTGAAGCCCCAGGACTCTGGTTTGATTTCCCTAGTACCCACATAAACCAGATGCACAAAGTGGCACATGTGTCTGGAGTTCATTTACAGTGGCTAGAGGCCCTAGCATACCCATTCTCTCTCTCTCATAAGTAAATAAATTTTTTAAAATGCTATACACATCCTACAAACTGGATAAGCTACATGTATAATTTAGAGTGGCTTGAGATTAAAATTAGTGAAATGTAGTGACCTCTAGGAAAATTCTATGAAATTTGTCTAGGAAAAATATCTTCTGCAAAGACCAGAAATCAAACCATTCTTGATATGTTATTTCCTCTCAGGCAACCTTGCACACATCAATGAAGCCCCAGCTAAAACATCACTCCAGGAATGCAGCTGCTCCATTATCTCGAGCTCTGCCACTATCCTGCATGTCAATACTCAGACCAGAAGCCTTTTTCTGAGCTTGATGGATGCTCTATGTCTTGCTGTGCATGTGCCTATAGTTAGATTTTGCTTTAAAAAGGAACCATTAACTGCCCCCATTTAAAGTGTTTTCTCTTTTTATCTACATAATCTAGCTGATGTTTAACTATTTCAGTACATGAATCCAGGAAAATATAACAAAAGTGTACCAGGATTCTCTTTAGCAGATGACTTATTTGAGTCATTTAGAAAACATCTTCAGTCAACTGGAAAAATAAATTGCTATTGAGGACAATTGTTTTCTCTCCAATTCTGTTGACACAGAGCACAGAAACCTGAGCCCACGAAATTCTAACTCATGTCAAGAGATTACTAGTATCTGAATCTGGTGGTTTGGCCAAGTTGCATGACCTTGCTGATATTATGATTTTTTTTCTTTGTGAATTTTACTTGTTGTTTGGCTGCAAAAAGGAAACCAATAAAGACAAGTAACAGAAAAGATAAAATGATAATCTTTTAAGATTAAAACTAGGTGTAGACCATTTCTGGAATTTAGATTTTTCATTTTAAAAAACACATTGTGATGCCTGAGAAAGGATTGTGTCTAGGCAAGACGGCCCCAGAAAGCCCATGTGGGCCCCAGAGAGCCTGTGATCAAGTAGGTCACCTTTTGGGGCTCCTGGATGATCTGAGCAGGGCTATGAGGAAGCCCAAGAAAAGCTCAGGACCTAAACAGGTATCCTGGGTCAAGGAGCCCAGGGAGGTGTAATACTAGTGTTCCTGAGTTTTCAGGTCTAGGATTTAAACCCTGCATACCTTCATTACTCTTCTTTACCCGTTCTTTAGACCTCTGACCCTAAACCTGAGCCCCCTGTGTATCACAACCCTAAATCTGAGCCCCCTATGTATCACAACCAAGCCCCTTCATCCATTTTCTTCAGGACTCCAGAAAGCCAAGCAAAAAGTCAAAGCCCCAGTGTGTCCTGAGGTCAAGGGGGAAGATCCCAGTGCCCTTCTCCTTGTCACCCTCAAAGGTCTACACCCCTTCATCAGCCCTGGCTGAGATGGCTCCTAAGAGCCTTGTGTAAATGTTATCCCTACCCCAGGTTGGAGGCTCTTTTCCTTTGGTACTAAGCATTATGTGGCTGGGAATATGTGAGGGTGGGTGAGGGTGGGTGTTGAGGTAGACCTTGGAGGTTACTGCTTTGTGTATATCCCTCTAGACACCTTGATCTTGGCTCTAATAATAATTTAAAAAATGTGTCCAAGTTGGAAAAAGAAATAAACATTGTAACAACAGAGAATGAAACTCTGCCTTGGCACTGTCTAAATATAAGATACAGAACTCTGGTCCAGAGGGATGGCTACGTGGTTAAAGGTGTTTGTGTGCAAAGTCCATTGGCCTGTGTTTGAGTCTCCAGTACCCATGTACTGAGATGCACTATATGGAGCATGCATCCGGAGTTTGTTTACAATGTTAAGAGACCCTGGAGCACTTGTTCTTTCTCTCTGCTTGCAAAGCAATAAAAATATTTTAAAAGATAAAAAAAAATCCATAATGGCAAGTGTTTAATTTATTTGCAATTAATAAGTAATCACAGATCAGAAGAGATCAGGTGTATTCAGGGTGGTATGGCCATAGGGGAGTGAGGTGGGAGGTGAGAGTAAGCATGGTTGGGGGGACACAAAACTGGATCCAAATGGTAATGGTACCATAAAATTCTATATTATAAAAGCCATATTAAATGGTTGAACATTTATCAGGTCCTTAATGGGAACACCTGCATTACAGGGCCTTGGAGAAGGTATGATGAAGACTAACCTTAGTCTCCTGTTTCTCTCTCTCTTTCTCTTTCCCTCTTCTCTCTTTCTTTTTTATGTTCACACAGGGCATCTTCCTCCCACTACTCTTCATCTTAGTTTTTGAGCTGGGGTTCCTACTGAATGGATAGCTTACTTGTTTAGCTAGGCTAACTATCCATTGAGTCCTAGCGATCCTCCTGTCTCTGCCTCCATTGCTTCGGGCCATCATGCCCAGATTTTACATGGGTTCTAGGGATCTGAATTCAGGTTCTTGTACTTTCACTGACAAGTATTTTACCCACTGAGTCATCTCTGTAGCCTCAAAGAAGGATTTTTATGAGGAGAAGGAACCGTGAGTATAATAGGAATGGACTTGGCACCTTCAACAGATAGAAGACAGGTTGTGTCCACTGAACTCCTGGGCTTTTGAAAAGAACCCAAGACTGAGGCAATTTCTCTCACTAGTCTTTCTGCCTTGTTGACTAATACAGTAGAGCTGTGTACGTGACTTCAGGTCTCTGAGCTATAGATTATTGCCTTGTCTATAAATGGCAACAATTCATAACCATTATGACAGCTTTTGGGAGAAATGATAAAGTGTCAAGGACGTTTGTGGGACACAAAGTAAGTCTTCAATCAATGCCAGCTTTTGTTTTAGGCTCGTTGTTTTCAGACAATTTTTTTTTTTTCAATAAACACTTTTACGATGAAGTACTAAGTCAGCAAAAGAAATAAATGATAATTTGTTTGCCTTGATCATGTTTATCATTTTCTTCAAGGTGTAAAATAAATTTCTAAACTATAATGTACCAAGAAAACATGATAGTATACAAAGAAGACAGATATGGTGGTCTGAATGAGATGTCCCCATAGGCTTATATGTTTTGAATACTTGGTCCCAAGTTGGTGGCAATTGGAGAAAGTTGTGGAGCCTTTGGGAGATGGAACCTTGTTGGAAGGGTATCACAGGCATGGACTTTGAGGTAATGTAGCCCAGCTCCTGGGCAAGTGCTCATACCACCTCCATCTGTTGCTGTGGAGAATGTGATGCCTGGGTTGCTGTGAGCTTATGCTATGCTTTCCCTACCATGATGAAATTTCTCTGAAAACTATAAACTGGAAATAAATTATTTCTTTCTATAAGCTATATCTGTATCTGTTTGGGTGTTTTGTTCCAGCAGTGAGAAGGTAACTTCTACAATGGGGAAAAGTAACATGGAGACAGCCATGAAGAAATCAAAGACAGGCATATGGAAGCCATGTCATTGAACTGGGATTGGACACTCAAGAAGTTCTTTAAAGGGCCTTTTAGAAGGGAGTAGTCAAACACTATACAGACCAACAATGAAGCATTCAAGAGGAACTTCAGAAATAGAGCCTGGGCTGTTCTGGGAAAACTTAATAGATATGTAAATGAGCAATCCAGGAAATAGGACCAGAAAAAAGACTTGGAAAGTAGGATGAGCTGACTGACCTTGAAGCAACAGGTATTAATGTTTCTTTAACAGATACACAAAGTACTAGTCTGAACAATTGGGAGTAAAGAGACACAGAGGAAAATTATATCTTACCTAATGAAGAAGAAAGGGTTTGGTAAGACCGGACTCATGGAACCAAAATGAATGAAGTAGCTATGAAAGATACCTTAGAAGATGAAGTAAACTCAGTAGCAGGACTAAAAATAAAAAAAAAAAACCTTTTTATTGTCAATTATTACACATTAGTAAATGTAATTTGAACATAATTCTCTCCTAATGCCTTCCTTTGTTGCCACCCTCACCTACTTTCAACAGAACTCTTCTTTCCAATGAGACACGTTTCTATTTTGAGGACTTTTTAAGATCCTGCAGTGGTAGCAACAGTTGTTGTGGGGTTATGAAGTTACTGCCACTTCATGTTTAGAAGACAGTGTCCCAAAGCCTCATCACCATCCTCTGGTTCTCACATTTTTCCACCCATTCTTCCTCAATGTCCTTGAGCTTTGGAAGATGTGGTAAAGATTTCTTATCTAGCACGGAGTACTCTGTGGTCACTTATTATTGTAATTTGGTGAATTTTGAGTCCTTTTAGTAGTCACTGCATTTTTCAAATAGAAGTTTCTCTAAACAAAGGTGCACTAGTCTATGGTGATAGACACAATGCAAATATTTAGAGGGAAACTTAATGGATACAACAAAACCATTTACTTAAACAACAGTAGTAGCTTCCCCACTCTGGTCTGTGAACTTTGTAACCATAGAGTTTTGACTAGGTTACACTGGAGAAAAGTTAACATTTCTAACAAATTATGCTGTGAAAACTGGATCTCTACATGCAGAAAAATTAATCTAGACCCTTATCTCTCACCTTGCACGAAAATCAGCTCCAAATGGATCAAAGATTTTACCATAAGACTTGAAGTTCAGAACTAGCTAAGTGGAAAAACAAACAAACAAAACAAACCAAAACAGGGAGAAGTCTTTAAGATGTAGGCATAGGAATTGACTTTCTAAATAGGACCCCAGTTGCCTAGAAAATAAAGCAAACAATTAACAAATGGGGTCTCATAAATGAAAAGTTATTGCACAGCTAATGAAACTGTTCACTGAATCAAGAGACAATATCCAGAATGAGATGAAATATTCATTAGCTATACATCTAACAAGATTATTATATAATATATATAAAGAACTCAAAACAACCTAAAGAATATAAAAGCAAACAACCTAAGCAAAAAAAAAAAAAAAAAAAAAGTGAGTCAGGGAACCAACAGCTGGGATTTTATTTTGATAGTTAGCGGCCATGAATTAGAGATGTTTGTTTCAAGAAATAAGCTAAAAAGCCATTCATTTACTACCTCTATTGATCAAACAACCTAGGGGTCACTACTGAGTTCTTACAGATTTTAAACTAATAATGGTTGTGGTACTTCACCATTGTTAATGAGTATCTGCCTCTAGATCATAAAACAGTCCAAAATGGTTCCCTGACCCTCAGAACTTTAGAAGATTAAGGTGGGTTGTAAGAGATTAAAGGCAGGCTGTTGAAATCACAAGAACAACCACCTTGTGTTGACTACTTTTGCAGCCTGATGTCTCTTACAAGGCATCAGTGTCCCATCCTGGAGTTCTTCCCTGATTGATGGCCACAAATCCAAGACAGTATTTGAGAGACAATGGTGTCAGATGTGGCTTTTCTGCTCTTAATTACTTTGGAAGCCAAGACTTAAGTTATTGCACATCAGTCTTTTTCTCTTAATTATTTTCTTTGTTTTGTAATTTTTCTTTATGAGAAGGAATTGTCATGCCAGGGCCTTCATCCACTGAGATTGAACTATAGCCTCTTGGTCCACCTTTTTCACATGTGTGATGTGCTAATTGGGTCTCCTTGTACATCTGGCTTACGTGGGACCTGGGGAGTTGAACATGGGTCTTTAGGCTTTACAGGCAAGTGCCTTAACTGCTGTCATCTCTCCAGCCCCTTTTAATTGTTTTCTACCTTACTGTGACTATTCTCTGGCAATACATGTGGATTCCTTTGGCCGATTACAACATAATTCCACTTAGGCAGATGAAAGTTGGAACTCTTGGTTATAGCTCCAGGAGAGAGAAGAAGACATGTGAGTGCATGTTGGGACTACAGTGAATTGCTTATGGATAACAGAGGGAGCAGAACTATCTAGGTGTCTCCACCTGAGTGTGAGTTGGTTAATTTGAATAGGTTTCTATGTTCTGGGAGGATGAGGTAGTTTGAATATTAAGTGTCCCCCATAGTCTCATGTGTTTGTGATTAAGAGCCATACCTAATCTCTATCTGGTAGAGCTTCGTGGAGCTGGAGCCTTGCTTGAGGATATGTGTTGCTGGTGTGTGATGAAGGTTATGGGGAAGATGGGTTGTTACAACCCCAGCCTTTCTTGTTGCACTGTGACTTCATTCTTTCTACTTTTTCCTGCTGCTGTGTGGAGATGTGATGCCCAGCTATGTGCTCCTGCCATGCTTACCCTGCCATGATGAAACTTCCCCCTAGGAACTGTAAGCTGGAAATAAACACTTTCCTTCCATAAACTGCCTGTGTCCCAGCAATGAGAAGGTAACTGCTACCCAGGGCACAGGACCTCTCTCTAGGTGTTGGTAGCTGGCTTTTGGGGGAATCATAACATCAATAACTTTGTACTGTGAGACCTTCATGAGGGCCCTGGGAAGGTATGAACTTAATCATTTGCTGGAGAAGGACAAGCTTCTAGCCAGGGCCTCAAAACTGAGTCAAGACTCCATTGAAAGCAGCAACCACAGAATCTCTATAATGGTGATGTAAAATGGAAATGATTTTATAATGTATAATTATAAAAATTCAATGAATATTACTAGAAAATAATCTAGGAAATTACTTGCATGCCATGCTGTGCTGTTATCGTGGATACCTTAGGCCAAGGAAATGGGGTCATTCTGGTTTGGGTACAATTACTTGGTGTTTAGTATGGATATAGTACTGTGACCACATATCATTAGTTCTAGGATACGCATTCTTTTCGATTTGGCTTTTCCTGTTTGACCTGTTCAAAATCAAGCCTCTGATCTTTGTAGCATAAATATTAATTAGATGACATATTATATGGTATTGCACTGATATGCAAGGGAACTATATTTAGGTACTGTAAAAAAGTGGCCTTTAAGATGTAGATACACTGGAGTTGTTGAGGACAGTAGCTAGCTGGATGGCCTTTTGCCTAAAAATAGTCTTTGTAATATACTTGGAATGCACTACCTCTCCTACTCTTTATCCTCCTGCTCTGCTTGTACATCTTCATCTGCTAGACACTTTGACTTTTTCTTTGCCTTTATTATTAGACTACTATTGTTTTTACCTCCTACAACTTTCCCTACTCATTATTCTATTAATAAGCATATATTTTAACTATTGGGTTAACAGAGTAAGTTTTCAACCTCCAGGTATTAATATTGACTATAATGAAAGTAGTACACCTTGAACTTTAAAAAGAAAATCCTTGAATTAAGTTATTTCATCAACTTTTTCTGTTGGAGGAAATTTGATTAAAAACTACTTCCTTATCTCTGACTGACATTATTTGAGGTTTAATATTCAGATATTTTATCATTTCAATTAGTATGTCTAATAAACTCAGTCATAGACACATAAATATACACATATAAATCCCAGGAGTGTTAAAACTAAATTTTTAATTTTTCTGGGCATTCAGCCCAGCTTGATTTAACTTTTTAAAAGTCTCATTGTGTCCTAGTTCTTTTTAAAGTAGGCAATTTATAATTACTAATTAGTGAGAATATGGAGATAAGAAAGATGATTATCTTATAAAAGCTTTAGTTTTTTTTTTTTCAGAGATTTAAATCATGGCAATATATATCTGAGATGTAAACACTTTCCTATATAGTGAAAGCTTGTTTTCCTTACAGTCTCAGCCTCTTCATTATTGCAAATGAATTTACCTTATCAGGAAATTCAGTTATCTTATCCACTTACAAAAGATTATATTCTCACATCTCTTTTCCTATCAAATTATTTAATTGTTATATCAGAATGTTCCCAATGAAGTCAGGCATGCTTTAAAAGATAAAATGACTGTTTGGAAAATGCCTTGATGTGGAGAGTGACTTCTGAAGCCTGAGAGGGAAGATGCACTTCTCTAGCAGTGGCTCGTTACACCTTGCTTGTTTTAGAATTAAACCTTTATTGTGCAGAGTAGGGTGAAGGTGACAATTTAAAAGAGAACCAAAAGCCAAGTTTTATAAAGTGCATATGTAGTGTAAATCCCACCCTTATCATACCTAATTCCAAGCCAACAATGTGAAATCATCAAGTGCAGAGTTTTAAAGAGATGCCCAGCAGTATACTGTTCCACACCCTTATACCTATCACATAAATGTGACAAACGAAGTAAGAGAATTGGTCATAGGATAGTGTTATAAAAGTTCCTAATGATTGATGAATCTCAGCATATATTATTTTCTTTTTCTTTTTTGAGGTAGGGTCTCGCTGACCTGGAATTCACTGTGAGCCTCAACCTCATGATGATCCTCCTGCCTGCCAACTTCTGGGATTAAAGGTGTGCATCACCACACCACACCAGGCTTTTACTTTCTTTTCTTTTTTTTTTTAAATTAATTAATTAATTTATTTATTTGAGAGCGACAGACACAGAGAGAAAGACAGATAGAGGAGAGAGAGAGAATGGGGGCGCCAGGGCTTCCAGCCTCTGCAAACGAACTCCAGACGCGTGCGCCCCCTTGTGCATCTGGCTAACGTGGGACCTGGGGAACCGAGCCTTGAACCGGGGTCCTTAGGCTTCACAGGCAAGCGCCCAACTGCTAAGCCATCTCTCCAGCCCATCTTACTTTCTTTTAGTATACATTTTAAACCAGGTCAAATGGTACCAAGCTGTAATTCCCTCTGCTCTTAAATCTAAGGAAGGAGAATCTCATGTTCAAGGTGTGCTTGTGCTATAGAGTGAGGTCAAGCTCTGAGAGTAAATATTAAAGAGACTGGGACTATAGCTCACTGGTAGAGCACTTGCCTAGTATGCTCAAGGCCTCAAGGTCAGTTCTCTGTAAGGAAAAAGTAGTTGTAAATATATTTAATTTTCAATAAGGACTCTCTAATAGCTGCTGACAATATTCATAAAAACAAACAAATAAAATTTCTAATCTGACAGAAGCTAACCTCAGCACACCATTAAATCAGAGTTTTAAAATGCAAAGCAATTCCAGATAAATAAATGTCAGATTTGAGTTTCTTAGCTGCTCTAATACAGATAATACTTTTAGTGACTTGGACAAAAATGTACAGGACTAGATGAAAGAAACCAGTGGAGATTATTTTAAGTGCTTGAGATTGAACTCAGGACATTGTCTATACTTGAAATTACTCTGACACTGAGCTATATTTGTAGCTTCTATTTTTTAAAAAAGAATTTACTTATTGGCAAAAAGAGAGTGCACCAATGCCTCTTGCTCTTCAGTAAACCCAGATGCATGCACCACCTTAGGCATACGGCTTTTTCTGGGTACTGGGAATCAAACTGGGCTGTCAGACTTTGCAAGAAAGTGCCTTTTTCCACTGTCCATCTCCCCAGCTTGTAGCCCCGACTTTTAAAGAAAGAAACATGGAAATATGAATAGGAGCTTAACACACCAGGATGAGTGTAGCTATTTTCTTTGAGTTTCCTTCATGTTCAGCTCATAGATTTATTAGTGATAAACTCCAAAAAAACAATGCAGTGTATATTAGCTATTGATCTATTTAACAAAAACTTCCACATTTGGGTGGTATGCAGCACAGTACAGCTTTCCTATAAAGTAGGAATGAATACATGATTGAGTTCGGACTGGAACCACAGTTGTTTGGCTAGAATTGAGTTTTCTGCTTATTTCTTCAATTCCCAGATCAAGCTACCTGTCTATGTTTGAGTCCAAAGGTATATAGATAGGCAATCTTCTAAGAAAAAAAAAAATGACAAGAGAGTGGGACATATAAGAATGGGACAATACAATTTTGAATAACCATAAAATACGCAACATTAAAAAATGGAGGAAGTATAAAAGATATGTGGAAGGGAAAGCTAGTGTTCCCACAAACTTATGCCAAATGACTGGCACAAATGCTAAGAACCAAGGACAGACTTGAACCCCAGGTCCCCAAAGTGCCTGAGTTCTTGAAGGATAAGGTGAAGGCGAACCCTCTTCATGGAATTCTAAGATGAGTATGAGATATACACTTAAATCAGGAGACGTTGACCATTCAGATCTCAGGCTGTCTTCTTATTAATGCTGTGGTCATGTAACCTAGTGTACTTTGACAAATCCTATTTGCAAATTTAGGTAAATAAACATAATTTCAACTGCTTGAGCACTATGGCAGGCTGAAAAATACATACTCTCCCAAATTTGTATGATCTATCCCTGGAATCCATGAAGGTTCCCCTTATGAACAAGCAAGGTCTTTGCAGATGAGATTGCCTTAAAGATGTTGAGCTTGAGAAATTATCCAGGGGGATCCTCAAGACAATTATGTGTGTTAAGAAGAGGTCAGTGAGAGATTTGAAATACAGACAAAAATGAAAAAGGAACTTAATTTCAACTGAGTGATAATGACTTAGGGAGTACATATTCTAGAACAAGGAGAAAGTAAGTTTCTATTGTTTTAAAGTACCGGAATTGTGACAATGTTACAATGTCCATAGGAAATGAAAACCGCACCCAAGATTTGATGTGATATTTAAAAAAAAAAATACATAAGAGGCAAGGGATCTGGTGGCCTGGATGAAAGGTGCAATTTTAAATAAAGTGGCATAAGAATGCCCTATAAGAAAATAAATAGCTCTTGAAGAATAGCCTAAGAAAGATGTCATGACTGATGGATGCCCTTACCTGGGGAGGAACATTGTAGGTGGAGGGAACAGTAGGACCAGGGGCTCTTTGAAGGCATTTGCTAATGTGTTTGAGTAATAGCAATAAGGCTAGTATGACAGGCAAACTGAGTAAAGGGGAGTGTGAGAATATCAACTCAGAAAGGTAGATTATATAAGGACCAAAGATGTCAATATAAACAAATATTGGCTTTTATTCTAGGTGAGCCAGTGATCCTAGAGGAACATTAGAAATAGGATATAATGTGACTGTTCAAAAGGATCACTTTGGTTTTTACTATACAAATAACAGACTGCAGTTGTCTAAGGACAAAAGTAGCGAGTAGCTCAGGAGGCTACTGGAGCCAAAGAGAAATGCTGAGAAGTTGTCAATCCTAATTATATATTCAAAGTAGTGCCTATAGGTATTGATGTTGGACAAAATAGGTGAAAAGAAGTTGAGCAGAACTCCACTCAGATATAGATACAGAAGCCTGGGGGGCTGGGGAGATGGATCAGTGGTTAAAGGTATTTGCTTGCGAAGCTCGATGTTATGGATTTGATTCCTCTGTACCGACATAAAGCAAGATGCAGAAAGGAGTGCATGCATCTGGAGTTCATTTGGAGTAGCAAGAGGCCCTGGTGAGCCCAGTCTCTCTCTCTCTCTTTTTGTGTCTTTCTCTCTGGTTGTAAGCAATCAAAAAAGGAAAAGAAAATGTTCAGTTAGAGCAGCTTGTAGGAGACCATCAGGAGTTAATGTTTCAAGAAGCCAAGTTTAAGAATCTTATAAGATGTTCAAAGGTTGATGTTGCAGAGGAAGTTAGAGTTCAGTGGAAAGATTAGGTAAAAATTAGATTAGGAAGCTATCCGTATATAATAATGGTGTTAAAAGCCATAAACTTGGATGATACAGCGAGGGGGAAAGTGTATGCACCTGGAGAACTGCATGTAAAGTGAAGTAAGCCAGACACAGAAAGACAAACATTACTTATGTGTGAAATTTAAAGGCATACTCACAGAGTAAATGGTAGGTACTGGGAGCTGAGGGTGGAGTTAGAATCAGGGAGATGTTCAAAGGACAGGTAGGTTTTTTTTTTTTTTTTTGGTTTTTCGAGGTAGGGTCTCACTCTGGCTCAAGCTGACCTAGAATTCACTATGTAGTCTCAGGGTGGCCTCAGACTCCTCTTATCTCTGTCTCCTGAGTGCTGGGATTAAATGCATGTGCCACCATGCCTGGCAGGACATGTAATTTTAATCACGCAGGAGGAATAAGTTGAATAGGAAAGTATTACCTATGTATACTATTGTCCCTTTTCTAGATCTGATCTTTTATAATAACAAAGACCTACTCCCACTTCTAGCTTCATAATTTGATTAACAATACAATTGCAATTGTGGAGAGATGGGCCAAACAGGATTGGTAATTACTACATACTCCCTAGGTAGTTTCCGCCTTTTCTCAAAAAAAAAAAAAAAAAAAAAGGCTTACATAACAGACTTCCCCTTTGACACTATTTACAATGAATATTTCTCTATGGCATCAACTTGAGAAAGATGCAAAGTAGGAATTGTGTATGAGTGATGCGAAACAATCCGCGGCTTAACCCCAGAAGTAGATGTCTTAACAGAACAAGGTGAGAGCAAACCTTGGAACTAAGTGGGATGCATAGTAACCCAACCACTTCTCTCTCCATGTACATACATATATATAGACATGTCTATATATATATGTCTATATATATGTCTATATATATATGCATGCATATATATACTTGTTGTTGTAAGAATGCAAGATCCATCCTCATCAGTTTTCAAGTATGCAATACATTGCTTTCAACTATTATCTAATGTCTAATGCACACATTCAACTTCTTCTTTCTGCCACAGGATAAGAGGATAAGCTTGGAGTATTTTTCTCTCTTTTCATTTTCTTTTGAGACAGACTCTTTCTCTCCCTCTCTCCCTCTCTCTGTTGCTTGCCAAGCTTCCTGATTTTCCTGGTTCCTTCTCCATTTGCTTTGCTTACAACTGAATGTTGATTTTAAGGAAGACTAAATTCTGGTCAGCAAGGTTGCAAAGCAAGCGCCTTTCACTGCTGGGCCATTTCCCTAACTCTTGGTTAGCAGTCTTTTCACACACACGCACACACACACACACACACACACACACACACACACACACACACACACACAGAGAGAGAGAGAGAGAGAGAGAGAGAGAGAGAGAGAGAGAGAGAGACAGAGAGAGAGAGACAGAGACAGAAGACAGAGAGAGAGAGAATGGGTGTGCCAGGGCTTCCAGCCAATGCTAACGAACTCCAGACGCATGTGCCCCCTTGTGCATCTGCCTAACCTGGGTCCTGGGGAATCCAGCCTCAAACCTGGGTCCTTAGGCTTCACGGGCAAGGGCTTAACTGCTAAGCCATCTCTCCAGCCCGGTTAGCAGTCTTTAAGGAACAATTAAACCATCTAGATTCTTACTACAAAGGCTAGCTAACAGTTGGCAACATTTATCATTAATTAAAATGACACAGTCTCATTGTGAGTTTCTTCTGAATTTGAGGACAAAGGACTCTTTCTAAAATCAACGAGAAGATAATACTTGAGTCAAGATTCATACATAGACATGTTACCTGACAGAACCATGATATAAAGAGGAGAGGGGAGAAGAGGCAATAACGAGTAATCAACTCGTCTTTGTGTGTTTCTGCTGTATTTCTATTTGCATGACAGACACACGAGCTTCCTTTTAACTTCTCTTTATTGCTCATATGTTTGAAAATTTCCCTTAATCAGAGTTCTTAATTTTAAGTCCTTAATCAAAAGCTCAGAAGTTGCCAGAGTCCTACTTCTTGCCTTTCTGCTTCCTCTCTGAAGCTAACTTGAGTATTGACCTAAATGAGTGGCCCATTTAAGAGAACAGGTAGTTTATTCTGCCTGGTGCTATTGTTTTCCACAAATCAATATTTCTACAGCACTGTTTCAGGCTGTGCTTACTATGTCTCACAAGTGGTTTAACACAAAGGGACTTGTGGCTACAGCTGAGTGGAGGGTGGTTACAGAATGATTGAAAGAACAATGTGATTGTAGAAAAAACAGAAGAGAACACAGTGACATCATCCTGCAAATGATAGAGAGTGTTCTTGAAGTTCACAGGGGGTATTAGAAATTATCTGTAGGGGATTGTGACTGCTTCTTTTTCTTTTTCATTTGTGTTTTTTTTTTTTTTTTGGCTTAGGGCCTCATGTATCCCAGGCTAGCTTCCCACTCTCTATGCTTGATTTCTCTTGATTTCTCCCGCTGTCAAGTCCCAAGTGCTGGGATTACAGGTGTGGGCCACAATGCCAGGAACCCTGTTCATTTTTAAATTGTGAACCAGCTTTCATTTAAGAAGTATCGATGCTATTCATCATTGCACAGTAGATTCTTAGAGAGCTGGGAGCTGGTCTTAACACCTCATAATCCTTTAATAAGAAGCATAAGCATTTCAGGATTAATACAAATCTTGCTTTTAAGAAAAATTATAGAATAAGGGAAATTCAGCCATCAGGTCTGAATGAGAAAGGCAGACCTCAAGCAAGTGAGATAAAAGATGGATGGACGCGAGATGGTGGGAAAGGGAAGGAAATGACATATTTTCCTTTCAAGTCTGTGCCCAGCTATTTGAGTCTAGTAATTTGATTCATGCTTATACTCTGTGTCTGATTTATTACTGATTTCATCATGACTGCCCAGCTCCATTGGCTCTTGCCCATTTGTCTCCAAGGTAGTGAAACCACCATCCACACAATGACTGTACCAGTTGACCCTGTTAGCACTTTTAACTCTCAACTTAAACGTCTCCTTTTGCTAGTTATTTTTAGATTTATTGTTGTATGGGATGTGTATGTTGTATAGCAATATGATACCTATGGAATGTGCTGCACTGTGTTCATCAATCACCGTAACAGCATCTTTGGGTGAAACCAGGGGCAGAGAGGACAGGATGAAACGGGGTCAGAGAATGGAATGGAGGATAGTGGCAACAAGGAGTGACGGAAAGTGGAAAAGTATTAGGAATTGGAAACAAAGAAGGGCAAGAGAAATAAGAGAATGAAACAATGACATTTTTCTAATAGAATTTTCATTTAATTTATTATATGATTAATTATATATTTGTATATATATATATGTTCTATATAATAAAACAAAACCAAAAAATGTATAAAAATGAAGGACTAAGCATGAATAGGACAAATTTATGATTAAGAGAGAAAATAATTCTGAAGGCTAAGAAGTACAGGGAAAGAAAGAATTCTGGAAGTGGATGTGTAACTGTGCTGGGTCCTTAAGAATGATAAAATTTTAAATTTTACACCTCTTGGTATAATGAGTACGACTGAGTACAGGGCTTCTTTCATGAAATCCTAATGAAGAGCACAGAAAACAAGAAAAAATGTTTGAACCAATAATCTCTTGCTTCCTAGGGTCTGGTGAAGATTAATTAGAATTCCGAAGGGAAAAAAAATAGAATAGTGGGCCTGGAGAGATGGCTCAGCTGATCAAGGCATATGCCTGAGAAACCTATGGCACAGATGCAATTCCCCAGTATCAAGGTAAATCTAGATGCACAAAGTGGTGCATATGCCTGGAGTTTGTTTACAGTGACAAGGGGCCCTGGTGTGCCCATTTACTCTCTCTCATTCGTGTTCTTTTTCTCTCTCTCCTTGCAAATAAATAAAAATATAATAGTGCATCTGGCTTATATGGGTTTGGGAGAATTGAACCTAGGTTCTTTTGCTTTGCAGGTAAGCACCTCAACCGCTAAGCCATCTCTGTCTGTAATTCATTTGCAGAGGCTGAAGGCCCTGGCATGCCCATAGTCTCTCTATCTACCTCTCTCTGCTTCTTTCTCTCCCTCTCAATTTAATAAATAAAAACTATTTAAATATAGCTAAAAGATAGAATAGCGGTAAATATTCTGGTGAAGAAATAGACAATGAACAAGTTTGAGGCTGCTACCAAGGTTAATAAAATGCAAAAGTGGTTTTCATTCTAATATTTTTATAATTAACTTGTCAAACCTTAGATCAGAATGTTTCTTTTTTTTCTAATTGTTTATGAATTAGAAGAAAACCTCTCTAGTTGCTTGGTACCTACTATGTGTCTTGATGTCAGGGTATTTCTTGTTCCTATTATGCTTTCTATTTCATTGATGACTTTTTCCCCACTCCGGTGTCTTGTAGTATTCCCCATGCAGAGGTGCATCACCAAGACCCTTTTGTGATTTATTTCATCTCTTCAGAATTACTTGATTTAAAAAGATAAGTAATTAAAGGTTAGTCTTAATTATAGATAATCTTTGCTTTTCCAGTCTCTTCTTGAGAAATTCAACAACTGTGTTTTCAACTATGAAGCTTTCATGCTTGATTTTAAACAGAATTACTGTAATTGTTTTAGAATTCTTAATTATATGAATAATAATTGAGGTGAATGTTCTTTTGCTAATTTTCTTAAGAGTTAAGTTACTACTAAAATGAGCACGACAGACATTTTCTGTTTCCATTTTATTTGTACAGTCATAATCATACTACTGAAAGTTTTTAACATGCTTCAAGAACAAAATGCAATGTCTTAACATAAAATAAGATTTAGAATTGCTTGAAATCATCATATTTATGTAACTTTCTTTACTAATTACGTTATGAATTACCTGGTTTTAAATTCACATTTGAAAATTAAGAGAAACTGCAGATACAGTCTGTATCAAAGCTATGAATGTATTACAAATATCTAGACAAAATTGCTATGGTAATCTACTCTATTGAACTAAGAATGATTAAATTGGCTTCTATTTATGTCTACCATTTTGGAAAATTTCTCTTCTTCAACCATATAATCTCCTCTTAAAAATAGATGAAAAAATATTAAAACTATATTGGAATGTTTGCAGGTTTTAAAACCAGTCTATAATCTTAAATTAAATATAAATTTAATCATTGTGCTTAAAACATGCAAAAATTCTCACACAGCTTGATAGTTTTTGCATTAAGTCAAATTTTATTGAAAAAAAGGTGTTATGAAATGATTATATTGGTTAAAATACAAATTACAATAATGAGGCTTGCCTTTTTCAAACTTTAGTTTTATTAAACAACTTCTTCTAAGACAAGTTTCAGCAGATCAGCACAAAATTTTCTTAATTTCATTAGTCTGTAAATTAAAATTAATGAGTCTGACACCCACAATTAACAATGAAAAATGCAGATTGTTATAATTACTTAAGCAATAACATTGCTTTACATAGAAGACTTAAGGTGCTCTGCAAATTATTTACAAGAGTTACATAAAACACAAAAAATGACAATTTCAATTTATTTTGTCAATGCAAAAAACCAAAATCCTTACTAAAACCTTTCTCGTTTGGGAATCTCTCGCCATGCATAATTAAGCAAATTTGATTGCAATTAAGCCTGGCTTCTACAGTAGAGTTTTAATTAATGCAAATCTGGCATCTACATCTATAAGATTAATTTTAGTGAATTAAAAGAAAACAACAAGGCCCATTTAAAAGTGCAGTAGTATTGTTGAAAGGACAGGGTTTCAAAGCTAGTTATTTTTCAGCCTTCCATGTGTGTAGTCTTTAACTTAAGAGTTTAAGAGCTGATATTTTACTCAGATTTGTTGTTTTTGTTTTAAATGCCATTTTCACAAGATCATTAAAATTACACAAGGCATTTTAGAAAGGTATCTCAACAATTCAGTCCATCTTATGAGCAGTGCATGGGTTGTACACATACACATACATCTTGTTCCTTTGCCGAGTTATACGCAAAACTCATCCACAAATGTACATGGACTTTTTTCGTGTGTTTAAAACATGTCTATGTCATTTAAAACAGTACTGATGTGTCACTGTTGAAGATGTACATATTCTCATTAATAATGGTATCTATGTAGAATACCTGAGAAAGCAGAGCTATAACTTGTATATCAATTTAGCTATCTGTTAGTGCTTGATGTAATTTATTTAATATTTTTACTTTAGTTTTTAATTCACTTTTAGTAGTATAAACCTCATTTATGTAGTATTAAGCCCCAACAATAATGGCACATTGAAATAGCATTTAGTAAAATGCATAAACCTAATAATGCACTGCAAGATTGAATTGTTTTCACTCAGGCTGTGTTTGACAGTCCCTGTATGGCTTCCTTTCCTTATGTTGTATAGGTCACAGTGCTTCCCTGCTGTACTGGCAATTGTGTGGCCTCTACTATCACATAAAAGACAAACAGCTGATTCTGATCTTTCTTGGGGTAGAATGTTATCAGGGGCAATCCCAGAGTGGTTGTCTTTTTCTATATGGTATGCAATGGCAGGCTTCCTTGGTGCCTGGATGATGTCTACCACATATGCATGAGGATGCCCATGCCCAAATGGCTGATGAACTAGAAAATATCTGTCAATTTCTGAACATAGCACATATGGGACATCATAAGTAATGTATAGAAGCAATTGTGTGACCTCTCCTGTGGGTACTGAGACCTACTGCTGAGAACAAACTATCATCCCACAAAGAACTGACCTGTGTCTGGGAGGAATACAATACAAGATATAATACCACAGACATAGAGATATTATTACTCCAGTTGGCAGGAAAACTAGGGGAATAAAGGAAAAGTCACATGGTGAGGAGAGAATAGAATGAAGAAGTGATCAAAAATATACCTCAGGTCTGACATTTAAAACCTTCATTTACAAAATCCATGATTCACTGTGTAGATGGAGGTCTTAATAATGGGCTAACATAGGATACTTTGAAAATTGGGCAATGTTCTGCTTCTGAACTGCTTGAGATGGGAAAGAATATTGAACAGTAATAACACATCTTCTCACAGCCCGGATCATGATGCTATGGAACACAGGGTCAGACAGAATTAGCCTAAGTGTGGGAGAAGTAGAGAAACAGTAATGTAACTTCCCATTTGTAGACAGCTTCACATTGCTGGCATGAACTTCCAAACAGACAGTTTATGGGAGGAAGGGATTTATTTAATGCTTACAGACCCAGGGGAAGTTCCGTTGATGGCAGAGGACGCTGGCTCCCATTCACCTATCCAAGTAGAGAAACACAACCATAGAGCCAGTAAGGGCAAAACTGGCAGCCCAACAGGAGGGAGCCCAGGAAGAGCTCAAATACTTTGCATAACTTCAGGCTGAAAATCAGGTCCATCCTCAAACACATCTTTGGGCTGAAACCCAGGGTCCACTTCCATGGCACCTCTTCCAGCCACGTAGCTGAAAATCAAAGTTACAATCTTTCTTCTTCTTCTTTTTTTGTGGGGGGAGGGGTTCAAGGTAGGGTCTCACTCTAGCCCAGGCTGACCTGCAATTTACTATGTAGTCTCAGGGTGGTCTCGAACTCACTGCGATTCTCCTACCTGTGCTTCCTGAGTGCTGGGATTAGAGATGTGCGCCATCACGCCCAGCATTTCAAAGTTACAATCTTTTTTTTTTTTTTTGTTTTTCAAGGTAGGGTCTCACTTTGGTCCAAGCTGACCTGGAATTAACTCTGTAGTCTCAGGGTGGCTTTGAACTCATGGCAATCCTCCTACCTCTGCCTCCCGAGTGCTGGGATTAAAGGCGTGTGCCACCATGCCCAGCCTAAAGTTACAATCTTTAATAAAACTCCCAAGTATAGAGAGGGGTAAAGGGGGCACACCAAACTACCACATTCCCTATCTCTCCTTGAGACAAAGGCTGCATCATCTGAGGCAGTATGAGGAAAGTCACACCCCTCCCCCCCTACACACAGACAGGTTCATATGGGCCAACAGGAACACTTGTCATTCCTCCATGATTACAAAGGACTAGAAGACAATAGAGGAATGACAGGCATTATTGAGGAAACTGGTAATGATGGAGGCACTGTCTGATGGTAGGTACACCAGAGAAGATATCACAATAGTCACAAAAGAGCTAAGAAAGCAATTAATTCACTAGGAGATGTTAGGACTGGTCTGGGCTTTAGTGTTTCACAAACCCCATGGTGGCTTGGATCTCCTCAGTAGTGACTATCATCAGCAAAGAGAAGCTTCTCTAGCCAGCGGTGATGGTACTAATATCTTGGCATATACATCCATATTTAAAGGGCACTTGGATGGGCGTGCAAAATATCCATTTAGCCAAGTGATAGTTCTCTTTTAGGGTCTATGATCTTTCCAGCCATAAACCTTTGACCAGATTTTCCATACCAGGTATGAATTCCCTCCCATGGAGTGGGCCTTAAATCCAGTCGGAAGGCAGTTAGTGAGTTAACCCATAACAGTTATGCCATCTTTATATCAGTGGGCACATCCTGCCTGCTTGGTAGGTTACTTAGTTAGTTCATGGGACTCACTGTGGGGAAAGACTGCCTGTAAATTTTCTCTCAGGAGCTGGCACCACACCTTTCAGTACTATAATAACTAGCCAGTGGGAAGGAAGCTTTCAGTTCAGTTTCAGCTCAAGTTTTCAGCATCTTGCAACTGAAAACACTGATTTCTTTAGCAATAGGGTCTTGACATTTAGTTCTGGTAGGCAAGCAATAGCACAGACAACAGCCAGTATTGTTTTGGAGGCCCCAGCGGCTTCTCTGGCAAGCAACTCATTGGCCTGGATCTGGCACCGGGAGTTTCTTAAAATCACGTACAAATTCTGGGAGCAGCATTATTCATCTATGCAAGGTATTTCCATTCAAATCCTCTCTAAATTATATTTTAAATTAGCTAATAAGGAATTAGATTTCCATGTGTTTTATGTTTTCATTCGTCTTTAATTTTGGTTAATCCTCCCCTCCCCTCCTCTACCTTCCTACCCTTATCTTTGCTTAAACCTTTCCATCTCTAGTATTTTACTCCCTTACTTTCACATCACCTATGTTCATATCATCTATATTCTGCAGGGTTGTATATCCTCCAGTTAAGTCTTCTACTTCGCCCCTTCATATGGTCATTTCTAGCTTCTTGGCTTCTACTATTCTCACTCCTACTTACATATCTAAAAACTTGCAGGTAGGATATGCACATGACAAATAACCAATATGTGTTTCTTGTCTTTATGAGCCTGGGTTGTCTCATTCAATGTAATGGTTTTCAGGTCAATCTACTTTTCTACAAATTTAATCATTTGAATTATCTTTACACCTGAATATTCCATTGTACATATGTGTGCCACTTCTTAATTATGCATTCCTTAGTTTATGGGCATCTAGGCTGATTTCCTACTTCCAATGCCAAGGGTGGATTTCCTTCCTTCAGTGAAGCTCTTAATACTTTATATACAATTCTAGACTGTTGCCACTGCAATTGGTTGAATGACAGAACTAGATAAGACTGTATTGTTGAAGGTAACAAACGTTTTGGTTTCAGGACCAGAAGAACTCTGGCTGGATTGAACAAGAAGCTCTATGCTGTCAAGAATTTGTAGTGCTGACAGACACTTTGTAGGCTGCTGAGGGAAAATTGTTGCCAATGGTACTGACCGACTATGGATCCTGTGTATTAACCCCATCAGCATGTTGCCAGGCAAGATTGCCTCTTGCATTATAGTGGCATGGCTGATCTGGGTATCATAAACTACTTACTAATTGGATTTAAGACTTATTCCATAGAGGTAAAACCCATCTTTGGTATTATAATCCTTGGAAAAACAAAAAACAAACAAAAAACACTGTGCCTGGAGGAGCCCTCATCATGTTATTTTGTTAAATAGATAAGATATGCTTGCCAAATTAGCTTCTGAATATTCATATATACATGCATGGAGTACTGCAGTTGTTAGCTTTGGCCATGGAGGGAACCTTCTTTTTCTTTTTTCTTTCTTTTTCTTTTCTTTCTTTCTTTCTTTCTTTCTTTCTTTCTTTCTTTCTTTCTTTCTTTCTTTCTTTCTTTTGCAGTGAGTTCACTATGGTAACTGCAAAGACTATTAATCATTTAAAGTGCTGAGAATAAGTGAAAAATCATTGTTGTGTTGTAATAATGTAATGCTCAGTTTTGAAGCAGAAAATCCTATGTATATATTCTCTCCTCCAATGGTCAAGTAACGCTGGGAAAGAAAGAGGATGGAAAGAATGTAAGAGCTGAAGGAAAGAGTTTAGTTTGTGGAACTATGTCCACTGGGCATGAGATGTCCATTGTCATCTTGAAATTGGAACATCTGTGATTCCCTGCATGAGGTACTCACAAGATTGGGTCCTTGTGGAAGGAGGGAGGGCTCATAAATTTCATCAGCCCTCCACAGAATATTAAGCAGTTAACAGTTGCTAAAGGGAGGAAGGATCTTCTTAGTGGTATAATTGCCATAAGTTGCCCCTGCTTCTGCATGCAGTCTATATTCCTGCAAGTAACCCCAGTAAACTCATTGGTTCACCAAGCTAGACTTTGATTGAATCATTTTATAAAAATCTGTCATTATCTGTTCCATACTGAGAAATTAGAAATAGACTACTTGAAAAAAGTAATATAATATGACATAATAACTTAAGGGTAGTGTTGCAGTCCGGTTCACATTGCTGGTAGAAATCACCCAACCAAGAGCAGCTTCTGGGAAAAAGAGGTTTATTTGGCTTACAGGCTCGAGGGGAAGCTCCACGATGGCAGGGGAAAACGATGGCATGAGCAGAGGGTGGACATCACCCCCTGGCCAACAGAAGATGGACCACAGCAACAGGAGGGTGTGCCAAACACTGGCATGGGGAAACTGGCTATAAAGCCCTTAAGCCCGCCCCCAACAATACACTCCCTCCAGGAGGCATTAATTCCCAAATATCCATCAGCTGGGAACCTAGCATTCAGAACACCTAAGTTTATGGGGGGACACCTGAATCAAACCACCACAGGTAGAATATATGGACAAAACTCTGTTGGAAATTCTGTATTGGAAAAGAAAAGTAGATCAATGATATAAAACTGTGGTTAAAAGAAATATAGGGTACAGATTGACAGAATCATGGATAAATAAATCTGGAACAAAAGTTTCAATTAAAAATATTATTATGCCTTTGAAAATGATAGACCAAGCAGACAAAATTATCAGCAAAAATTTAAACAATGTAATTTGTAAGCTGTAAGGATTATATATTCATATAGAATATACACACCTATCATACAAACAGACACATGCATACACACTACATAAATTCATACATGCGCATATTGTTTTGCACAGTATCTCACGGTTGTGAAGTTGGCCATGCATACTGAAACTATGCAAAGTGCCTTTAACAATCAGTGGATCACATGACTGGTCTGGTCCCTTAACTTTTTTTTTTAAATTAAAAAAATAATTTAAAAACATTATAAATGTACTGTCATAGAGAACTGTTTGGGAAGTACAAAAAGTACATGTAGGCCTGGAGAGATGGCTTAGCAGTTAAGACACTTGCCTGCAAAGCCTAAGAACCCATTTTCAACTCTCCACACCCCACATTAGCCACATGACAATGATGAGGCAAGTGCAAGGTTGCACATGCCTACTAGGTGACACAAGCATTTGTAGTTCGAGTTTAGTGGCTGAGGCCCTAGTGCACAAATTCATTCTCTCTCTCTCTAAAAAAAGTAAAATTAATATTCAGTATATTGTAACTTAAAACATTAGAGAATTAATGATGCCTTTAAGAAAATTTATCAAAATTAATTTAAGTAGTGCCTGTCCTTGCTGTGTAACTCTAGCAGGGATTGTTTCTTATGGCTCAAAGAAGTGTCTTCTTTTCTAAATTTGAGTGAACTTTTAACAGTTTATCTTTTTCAGTTCAGAGTTGTGAAATGATTTTGAAAATTCCTGACATGTGGTTTATGCTGTCATCCCACCCTCTACAATAGCTGCCTTCTTTTCATTAAAGCCACTTTACTCATTCATGCCTATAAATTGGTCTTTGCTCAGTTCCTTTAGCAATGCATCTGATCTCTGGAGTAGTGGAAACATTCCTGTGATCAATGGTTTCTTCCATCTTTCCATTTATAATCAATCTGAATTTAATTTCCATCACCACCAGTTTACATTTCTTCTCTACACTTTTACCTTTGTTGCACAATTCCCTCTTCTGATTGCCCATTCTTTAGGGTACATTATGGACTTATCACTGAGAGATCAGAAGACAAGATAACCCACACACTGCTGTCTGGGGAGGAGCTGAGCAGCCACAGCTCAATGGCCAATCACACCTGGAAGAAAGTGGGATGATTGGCCAGTGACCAACCTTTCAGTTATGTATGCAGTGATATATGGACTGGAAAGCTAGCAGTGAAGTTTTTGTTTTATGCAATTACTCACAGTTAATATGCCATGGTAATTGAAATTTGAATAGTGTTATTAGAGACTTGTGTTATTTAACTAAACTATGGTAATGAAATATTGTGTATATTGGAGCCGTGTAAAGTGGGACTTCCTCTCTGTCCCCCATCATATAATTAAATATACAAATATTTAATGAAAGCATACAGAGATAAATTCCAGATGGATTATTTTAAGAGGGAAATTCTAAAGTTTAAGAACTGCAGAAGTCTATATGAATAATGACTCCACCCCAACATCTGTTCTCAACATTCGTCAAACTGGTGGCTTCTAGCAGCACAAGAATGAGTCTCTACAGTGACCCCACTGCTTCTCTTCCTAACCTGCAACTGCCTACCTGAGAAAGCCCCATGTGACTCAGAGAATTTACTCTTTTTTCTTCCCCACATCTGAGAATAAGTAGATAGCTGCTGTGACAGTTAATGTTATATATCCACCAGACAGAGACACAGGATGCCTAGATATGTGATCAAATATCATTCTTAGTGCAACTGTGAGGGTGTTTTAAGAAAAAGTAACATTTGCATTGGCAGATTAAATGTTAGCTTACTTTCTCTAATGTGGTACTACTGAGTCATTGAAAACCACATAAACTACTGTCTCTGGGTGAGTACCTATAAGAAATGCTGTACACACATAAAACATTTAAGACTAGGCCAGAGGTAATGAACTTGGTATATAAGTAGAAACACAATTAGGATTTTTTTTTCCAGTGCTAGGATCAAACCCAGGGCTTGTATGTATGAGGGAAGTACCTATTATTGTAGAGTAGTATAGAGTAAAGCATCGTATACCCAATTCAGATTCAGAGTTTAATGTCATTCATGTAAATTAAGAGTTATTCAAATATAACTTTTCAAACATTTATATATATATACACACATATATATATGATATACATGTATACATATATATTTCAGTATATTTTTTGAAAAAGTATACACAAACAAAGGAGGCACCTGTGTTTGTGTTAAATACATAAGGAAGGAAAGACAGAAGGGAAAAAGAGCATAAGTTGGAAAGTAAAAAACAACAACAACAAAACAAAACAGTAAATGAGAGGAGAGTCATTAAATGCCCTTTGTGAGCCATAGACTGAGGATAGTGATCAATTCAACTCTGAACCTGTGATTCTGTTGGTGGAGAAAGGTGCTGGCGACCAATGCTTTACAAATACGAGATAAACACTGCACCATTGAGCTCCCAAGCTGAACCTCAGAATCTTAATATTCAGTAAATAAAGAAAATGTGAAAAAAACAAAAAAAGAGATCATAATCCAACTTTCTGTGATCAATTTTGTTGATTAAACACACATAATTGTAAGTATATGTATAATTAAAAATACATACTATATAGTCTATATGTATATATACATATATAATTTGTTTAATAATTTTTATACTGAAATTCTCCTCTATATTTTAGATTTTAAGTATTTTTATCCTTAGAACTAGCGATCTAATGTTCCTAAGCATTTAATTTATATAAAACTGAAAAGAAACCCTGATGTACGTTATTCTCAAATCATCCATGTGAAGTAAATTAAAACATGTTTTGTACTGTTGACATGGAAGCTTAGTCACAGAAAGGAAAAGATTAGCTAGTAAATGAAGATAGCAAGAGACAGGTAGTAGAACCAATAGCTCAAGGAATTTCAGGTTCAAGGAAAGTGTCCTTAACCAGTAGGCAAGGATGCCACCAAGTCATCATAATTGTTCAGTATCCATCCTAAGTAACAACCACCAAACAGGAAAACTGTATTTCAGTTCACTCTATAAGTTTCTTCTTCATAGGTAAAGTGTAATGAATTCCATCTTTAAGAGGTGAAACTTTTGTTCTGTCAGCCCATTAACTATCTATGAACTAATGATATCTTCTCGACCAATTGTAGAATTTGATTTTTTTCTACTTAAATATCAGAAAGTTTTTGGGCATTATTCTTCCAGTTTCTGTTTACTTTTACTTTTTCTCTGCTTCAGTTGTTTGAGAAAACACTTGAGATTAATTTAAAGCAGTTTTCAGCATCTCCTCATTTGTCATTATTTGAATACATTGATAAATATTTCTCCTGTGAAAAGGCAAATTTGATTTGCTGGGGAATGATAAGATATCGAGATACTGAAGTTACAGGGTGAATTGTTGATTTTATAAAATGAAACTTGGGTGTGATGGTTAATCTCTGGTTGTGAACTTGATAGGATTTAGAATCACCATGGAAACAAATCTTGGGGATATCTGAGAGGGTTTTCTACAGTAGGGGTACCATTCAGTGAGGTCCTGGACTGAATTAAAAGAAGAAAGCAAGCTGAGTCAGCAGCATTCACTGTTCTTAGTCCTCACTGTGGAGTGAATTTGACCAGCTGCTTCAAACTCCTATACCCTTGCCTCCCCCTGTCTGTAATACAGTATAGCCTGGAACTATAAGCCCAAACAATCCTTTTCTTCCTTCAATTGACTTTTGTCAGATATTTTCCCCCAGCAACAACAAGAAAGGTAACCAATACTTTAGGATGTCCATTAAAAACCATTCCTCCCTCCCCAAGGAATTTGGAAGAAAAACAAAATTAGTTCTTTTTGTTGTTGTTGTTCATTTTTATTTATTTAAGAGCAACAGACAGAGAAAGAGAGAGAGAGAGAGAGAGAGAGAGAGAGAGAGAGAGAGAGAAAATGGGTGCACCAGAGCCTCCAGTCACTGCAAATGAACTCCAGATGCATGCACTCCCTTGTGCATCTGGCTAAGGTGGGTCCTGGGGAATTAAGCCTCCAGGCAAGCCCTTAACCGCTAAGCATCTCTCCAGCCCTAGATCTTTTTGTTAAATCGTAAAAAAATTCCTTAAGAATTACAGTGACTTGAGAAGGCTTTGATATAATAATAGCAAAAATTATGGCAATGGCAATCAGTGACCCCTATGGGGCATTGTGTAGAGGGATCTTGCATACATAACCCTGTTCCATGTTCAAAATAATCCCCGGATGCAGCAGTGGAGTTGGGACTTGTGAACCAGAGAGATTTACTAGGACGATACCTTAGTTAGCTTGAGTCTGAGAAGTCAGAGCATCAAAAGAAATAACTCATGCCCAGTTGAAAGGATAAGCTGTCAAAATCCTACTGGGGATTTTTGATCCCATACCTGATTTGTGTCAAGATCTCAGTCCTGTACCTCGTCTTCTTCATGCCTAAAATAAAGTTTAGTCCTGGCCTAAAACCTGCAGTTTCTTAGAAATTGGTGTCTGATGGGACAGATTGTGGGATTTGTAACAGGGAGTTATGGCAAAAGAATTGTTTTGTTTTGTGAGTTGTGTTTTTAAAAGATAGTGAAAAGATTTATGCTTGAGGAAAATGTGAAAAGCCAAACAGTCTTAGCTTCCCCCCAATTGTTACCCTAGAAAGAAAGATAAAACTTCATTTGAAGTGGGAGGTAAAAATCTATTCTGTGCATCTGGAGAAGAGAGATGTAAATTACCATCTGGGGCATTTAGGGAAAGGGAGGCAATAGCTGTTACTCTGCATTAGTGCCCTACCTGCCTAGAAGTGACATCACGATCTGGAAACAAGAACACATGGAAATATTACCAGTTCTTAATGTCAAAGGGGTCCAGAAGGCAGGATGTGAGAATTGAGAATGTGAGATGTTCAGGGCCTTTAGGGAAAGAGTAAATTGCTTTTGATGCAGCCAGTTTCTACCCTAGGGAAATTCTATCACATATTTGATTTTTAGCTGCAATGTGTTACTATATATTTATGCCCTTGAATATGTATTTATTACAGTTTTATGCAGCCCATTTTCATGACGTGAGTTGTTTTTTTCTCTTACGGGATATCTTTGTTTTCTCCCAAGATCATTTCAAATGAGAAAAATATGGAAAATAACTCCATTTGAAGTATAAGAAATCATGTTCTGCAAATCAGACCCAAATAATTAAACATGAATGGGGAAAGATGAGGAAATTTGTACCAACAGCTTGTGATTAATTCCTTTACAATTGTTTTTTTTTTTTTTTTCTTTTCAACCGATTTTGGCTTTAAAAAAATGTCTCTTTTCTGTTTTTAAATAAATCTGAATTTAAAAATACTTTATACTTACATGAATGCAAGTACTAGATATCGTGAGCACCCTGGGAAGACATTGGAATAAGATAAATAAAGTTTACATCCTGTTTCTCAAGGTTTGGTTCCAGTTGCCACCGATGACACTGAGTTTACTTCTATTGTGGCAAGACTAAAATGCCATAGGAGTTTCCTGAACAATCCTAATTAACTATGAAAAATAACTATGAAAATTAACTATGAAAGTTGAGGGAGTTCTTGCATCCTACTCAAAGCCTCTATTTTCTTAGATGGGTAATGAGATCCTGCCCATACACCTAACAGTGATGGCTACAGAAAGGGAAACATAAAGTT
Source organism: Jaculus jaculus (assembly GCF_020740685.1). Taxonomy (NCBI): domain Eukaryota; kingdom Metazoa; phylum Chordata; class Mammalia; order Rodentia; family Dipodidae; genus Jaculus; species Jaculus jaculus. The sequence goes on from NC_059104.1 coordinate 38,324,056, forward strand.
GTATTACACTTTATTTAATTAGTTTATTTATTTGAGAGAGAAAGAAGCTTGGGGGCAGGGACGGGTGGAGAGAATGGGTGCACCAGGTCCTCCAGTCAGTGCAAACTAACTCCAAATGCATGCATTTGTGCATTTCACTTATGTGGGTGCTGGAGAATTGAATCCGGATTCTCTCTTTTTGCAGGCAAACACCTTAACCGCTAAGCCATTTCTCCAGCCCCAGTATCACACTTTTTGAATTATCCCAACCTATCTCCTCATTTCCATAGCTGATGTTTAACAATCTCCTTTAGCAATTCTGAATTAGTGGCTTGGCTCCTGTTTCTTACCCCACAATGGCCCAATGTAGACGGACCATTGCCGATGTGAGTACAATACAACTCATAGTACCCAGAAGTTACAACGAGGAGTCCTTCAGACATTTACTTGCCTCCACAAGTAGCAAAAGAGACATTTGCTTCTCTTTCAATAATCTGAACAAAGAAGAGTTCTTATACTGCAATCCTTATCATTCGGCTGTCGTCCTGGGGGCTGGGTTTGAGACATACTATCTAATAACAGCACAGGCAACAGTATCAATGCAGGAAGCAACAAAGGCAGAAGTAGAAGACTCCTCAGTTGGCAGCTTTTAGAGACTGGGCATCCATCTTCCTGGAGACCTGCTGTGACTCAGCTCTAGAACGCTCCACCCACGTAATGCTGGTGCACCACCCTTGGTACAATGGTCTTGCTAGGCACTGCCCTTTCACGAGGTCCGGGCAATGACTGTTGCCGTTACCATAAGCAGGAGACAGGCACCAGGCATCTCCTCCGTATATTTCATTCTGATGTGGCTCCCTTGCTTTGTTGTGAAGGCTAGCAGCTTTGGGGGTCATTCCTCTAGGGAAAGGACTTGAGCAAATGCAGGTGGGGCCCATTCTTTGAGGATCTCTTGCTGTGTGCCACAAGGACGGTTGCACAGCCAGTTCTTTACCAGCAGTTTCAAGCCTTGCTTTCTCTGTTGCTCAAACCCAGCTAATATTTGGGTTACTCAGCTTATATCTATTTAATTTTCTAAGGATTCTGGACATTATTAGATTTAATGCAGCTAGAGGCCGCAGGCTTTTCAAGCCAAAAAAAGCGTTTGCTAGGAATCCCAGTTTATAGCACACCGTTCATGTTCAGATCCAAATGAATTATATGCTCAAACCTAAGAGGCTTAGCTTAAACCTAACTTGGGTTGCTACCCTTTTCTAGAGCCCTCTGCTACAAGGTTATCATACAAAGTGTCAAGGCATTCATGTATCTGGGTTCAAAAGCTCTCTGGGTGCCACCATGCTGATCACTGCTGTGGTTACTGGAGCTTCTCACAGAGAGCTATTACTATGTACCTAATCTACCAAGGTGCTGTTTCTTTTCTAAAGCTTCTCCATTTTCCCACCCCAGGCAATTCACACCTGCCAGGAAGATCTGATGGTACTAGTAGACATTCTTTTCTGAAGAACATACCCAAAATGCCCTCATTTATTCCCAAAAGTTCTTGATGGTCCATAGATCTCATGTTGAGGACCACTGCAATAGGGGTTAAGAGAACTGGGATAGTTATGAAATGATGCCTTTTTAACAAATTAAGAAAATTGCCTCAGTTTCACAGATGGTGGGTATACAAAATTCAGTCACCAGGTACAAACCCCCCCCCCTATAATGGCAAATAGAATAAATGTGCAAATTTTATTTTGATTTCATGAGCTCTGATTCCAGAGGATGCACAAAGAGGAGCAGAACATATATTCTGCAGCCTCATGCAATGCATTGTACTACATAAGAGGAGCCAGGAACTTAAACCATCAGAATCTTTTATTTATTTATTTATTTCATTTGAGAGCAATAGACAGATAGAGAAAGAGGCAGAGAGAGAGAGAGAGAGAGAGAGAGAGAGAGAGAGAGAGAGAGAGAGAGACAGAGGGAGAGAATGAGCACGCCAGGGCCTCCAGCCACTGCAAATGAACTCCAGACATGTGCGCCCGCTTGTGCATCTGGCTAACATGGGTTCTGGGGAATCTAGCCTCAAACTGCGGTCCTTAGGCTTCGCAGGCAAGCACTTTACTGCTAAGCCATCTCTCCAGCCCACCATCAGAATCTTTGACAATGGGGAATAAACATATTCACCCTTTGCTTCAAAGAGAAACACTGTCCTTACTTTGCAAGTTAACAATCCTGTCTGTTCTTTGCTCTGGAATGAAGTACTACCTTTCTTTTGAGGCTGCTCACTATACAAGTATCCCTGTGGGCAACTTGAAAGGCTTGCTTTACTCATAAGATGAGCGCAAAATTATGTGACTTGTGAAAATTTGCCTATCTCAAAACATTGATAAACTACCTTATATATGTACCAAAGGAATTCCTTTCCTAAAGAGGAGAGGAACAAATTTCTAAAGAGGACATATGAAAAGTCAGAGGCAGCTAAAAACATGATGTAAATATATTGGAAACTGCTAAATTACATTGCAGAATATTTGAAAAGTGTGAAAAAACATGTGTCATGCAAATACAAAATGATGAAATCCAGGTAACAAAAATACACCACTAGAAAAATTTAAATAGAAACCATATTTTCTATTGATGAGTTGGAAGTCTACCAAGATACATTGAGAGCCATAGACATTTAACATCACAACATATCTTGGAAATATAAGCAGAGAAAATACTTGAAATAAGGAAGGTTTTTCAAATCAAATTTCATTGTGAGAAATCATAGAACACATCTCATAATTTTCAGAGTAAGAAAGCAAAAAGAAAATGATATCACATATAAAATATTTGAGGGGATGGGAAGATAGCCCCAGTGGATATAACGGCTTATCTCATAAGCATGAGGCCTGAGAGAGCCCAAGACAGTGGAAGTTAAAGTCCCCTGCCCCTCACCCATGTAAACAGCTGGGCACATCACACATGTCTATAACCTCAGTCCTACAGGGTGGAGAGTGGACAATTGTGGAAACTCCTTGATCAGACATCAGCTGCTCTGAAATGAGGGAAAGACTCTGTCTCAAGGCAGCATATAGATGAGCAGTACAAGAGCATGCCCAATACTCTCCTCAGGCTCCCCACAGGCCCCGCAAGAGGCAATCGCACCTACACAAGCACATTGCATATACCACATGCCCATCAGTCATCACACCACCCATAGTCTACACTCACAGACATGCATCAGAGTTTTTCAATTATTCAATCTACATATAAAAGTATTTATATCAAAAATGATCAGTGGTCAGTATACACTAAACATAATATAGTCAAAAACTCCCTATAAATATTACATTACAAACACAATAGGAATCTTGCCTCCAGAATCACAAAATCTGTATTCTGTGATCACCATATATGGAAGATACACGGTAATAATAGATATAAGTATATCCAATTTTTTGAAAAATTTAAACAAAACTCTCTAAAGTGTCTTTACACAAAGAAATAGAAGTATGAATTATAATGGAACCAGATAGATGACTTTGTGATTAACAAAGACAATAGGAATCTTGCCTTCAGAATCACAAAAGTTGTTTTTGTATAAAGGCAAATATGAATATTTACTGGTATATGGTTCTGAAGAAAAGTAAAAAACAATGGCCATGAGTGGAAAAAGTGTATGATGTAACTCTCACAACTGTCTGATAATAGATTTCAGAATGTAGATGAAATAAAACATGTCCTTGTCTAAGATAAAGAATAAAAAGTGAAATATGGGCTAATAATCACAGGAGATATTGAGCAGGAGGTAACCTCTAACAGGTAAAATGCCTAGATAATTCTACAGAAAAGTTGTGCCAAATCTTTTTCTAATATTTTAACTGTTTCAAAAATAGGATGAATTGGCAGCTTCCCAGAGTCAATTGAGGGCATGATAGCCATTTTAAATAAAAGCCAAACATAGCTACAAAGAAAAACTGGAAATCTAAACTATAAAAATCAATGGGAAGTTTCTCAAAAAAATATTCACAAAGGGGAGCTACTCACCCACACTTTTAAAAAGACTGATACATTATGTGTCAGTTACTATAAAGTTGTTGGGACAAAATAACAAACGAGAAGCAGCAGAAGGAAGGAAAAGGTTTATTTTCAGCTTGCTGTTTCAGACCATAGAATCCTTAATAAAAAGTATGGCAGGAGCAGGAATCCAGGGTCACATGTTTACATCAGCAAGGAGGAGGCAATATTCTCCTGAACCCACGCAGTGATACACTTCCTCCAGCAAGAATGTATCTCCTGAAGGTTTTACAACCTTCCTAACCACACTACCAGTTAGGAATAAGTACTGAAAACCACAAGTCAATGGTGATCATTTTACTTCAAACCTTCAGACATTGTCAAAGGGGAGATTGTTTCTGTCATTCAAAAATATGTCCATATTAACATACTTATTAATGTAAATGGCTATTTTAAGTGAAAAGAGTTCAACCTGCCATTTACAATTTGGTAAAATTTATCACTCATTTTATTTAAATCAATGTGAAAATCAAAATATCATCTTCCTACAAATTACATACTCCTGGCCTAATATACTTTTGTATTAGATATTTAGAGAAAAAATCATAATAATGAAATAAAATATCTTAATTCCATCTTCTATCAAATTGTTTAGAGGAGGTATAAATATGACCAATTTTGAAAAGAAAACTACAAAGAAACATGCTTTTGACTAAGGTATTATTTATATAGAGAGTGAAATTTAGACAGCCTAAATATATCACTTGACAGCTGGGCATGGTGGCACACGCGTTTAATCCCAGCACTTGGGAGGCAGAGGTAGGAGGATTGTAGTGGGTTTGAGACCACCCTGAGACTACATAGTGAATTCCAGGTCAGCCTGAGCCAGAGTGTGACCCTACCTCATAACACCATATATATATTTTATATATATATATATATATATATATATATATATATATATATATATATACACACATACATATACATGTGGTGCTTCGTTTGCTGATAATATTCCATTGCATGACAATACCAGTCTGTTTTTCTGTTGAGAGACATTTAGATTGTTTCAAGTAGGGAATATTGTCTGGAGTCTGTCCTTACATCTTTGCTTGTAACTTGTATATTTGATGAAGGTGGGATGGATTGAAAGCTCTATGCAACAATTTTGAAAACCAAATCTTGATCCAAATATAAGGCAATGATCATGTTCTAACAGCCACAGCAAATCCTATTTTCCTCTCTCCTCTGTTTCTTTCCCCTTCCTTAAGTCTTGCTTTCTTTCATGATCAACCACTAAAACCACTTATGATGAAATCATGACATAGAAAGAGAGTTTAACTCATAATTTCTATACCTTCCAGTTCTTCTTACTCTCCAAAAAATTGAAGGTAGAGATTCTTACAAGGATATATGTTCACAAATAAGTAAAATAAAAAGATGAGTAAGTTTGTAAGTTTTACAGTTATTCCTCTGTTCTGATAAGTACATACATATGTATAATCTACAAAAGGTAAATTGTTCAATGTCACTGATTTGAATATTGATCTTTCTATTTGCATTAACAATTGGTATTGCATAATATAAGGAAGAATGGAAAAATCCATATTAATAATGTAGACTCAGAATTTGTTTTTAGAATGACACTGAATAGGAAGTAAAAAAATAACAACAAATTAACAGGAAGATGGTGGAAGAAGGGAAAACAACATTATATTGAATACTTCTAAGGACATTTTCTTTCTTTCCTTTTTTTTTTTTTTTTTTGAGAAAGTGCCCTCCATCTTTCTACTGTAGTAGGACGTGAAGGTTGTATACTGCTATGCCCAGAGTAACCCACCATACAAGATAAGAGGAAGTGCAAGTAAAACTAACATCTTGCATATTACTCCGGGCTGCCTATAGACATAGAAACAAGAGAATGTATATTGCTTACTTAATGTATTTTTAAAATTTTATTTAAGGGGTGCTTTAGACAGGTATAGGTCATTGAGATGAACTTACAAACCAGGCACAGTTCTGGAGAAAGGGATATTTATTGAAGCTTTCAGATCGAGGGGAAGACACATAATTGCAAAGGAATTTGGCCTGCTCTTACAAGGCCAAACACACAGAGAAAAGCTTCAAGCCAAATCCCTAATACCACACCAAAAACAAGCATACTTTAGGTACTCCATTCACTTTGCATATCTTTAGACTGGAATTTCAAATCCACTATCACATATTAAGGCTGGACCCTAAGATCCACTCAGTAATACCTCCTCCAGCCAATTGCCTGGAAATCCAAGAAGTTTTAATAATAAACTCCTGAATATGTTGGGGGGCACTTATTCAGAGCACCACATTGTACCCTGCCCATCAATAGATTCAAAACCATCTCACATCGTAAATTGTACTCAGTCCAATTTCAAAGGTCTCTACCATCTTTACCAACTTCAAATAGTTCCAAAGTCCCAGTCTCATCTGAGATTTAAGATTGTCTCTTAGCTGTGAGTCCTGTAAAGTCAAACAAGTTATATATTTTCAACATATAAGGGCACAGAGTAAACATTTTTAACTAGTATAAGGCATAGCAAGAAGAATCTGCAATAATATATACACTCAACCACCATCAAGCAAACATCAAACTTATGTAGTTTAAGTTTAATGTAACCAGTGACTGCAGCTGGGCTGAGTATCCCTAAAACCACACCACAAACAAGCACACTTCAGGAACCTCAGACACTTTGCATATCTCTAAATTGGTATTGCAAATACAATACCACACCTTAGGGCTAGACGCTAAGATCCTCCCAGTAATACCTCCTTGAGCCAGGTGACTGGAAATCAAAGAAATTTTAATAAACCCCTGAATCTATTGGTGGAGGGGCATTTATTTAAACTATCATTAGCGGCTTTATTGAGAAGGTGTCGCGAGCACTCTCAAAGGTGATTGGTTGAGAGGATTCCGCCCATGAAGGTCAATAATACTCAGACGCTGGTTTACTCGCAAAGGAGTTTACTGGGATGAAAGTCACACACAAGCAAGTCCAAACTATCACAACTAATATTATAGCTAATATAATATATATCCAAATTATATTCATCACTACTAACACAATATTTCTAGTGAGTCTAAAATGTATACAACCTGATATCGCGAGACTTGGGCTCAACGCGAGACTCGGTCTGTGAGATTTCTGACGTCACAACCTGGCGACGCGGGGTCCGTGCTCCGACTTTCTCTCGGTTCGCAGTTTTCAAGGCGAGTCTCAGTCGTCTCAGTCGTTCGGACAGCGTGTCGGGCAGATGAATTCGGATCAGTGATGCGTCTCGCGGAGGTCTCAGTCCGGACCGCTGAGCAACCGTTCAGTCAGTCATAGTGTCGGGAGGACTGGGACAACGGCTGCTAAGCAGCTGGGTTTTTTGTATTTTCCACTACTTATCTAGGGTTGCACACACCTTCTGGTAATCTCTTACTATGTCATTGTACTCAGTTTTTTTCTTAGATTTTTGTTTACAAAGGTTGACTTTGCAATTTTACTCTCACACACAAAGAAAAACAAACTTATTTATCTAAACTGTCCCTGGACCATATGCTGGTCCTTACATGCTCATAACAGAAGGTCTAAGGTCAGAGGCTGGAGAGCCCTGCAATGGCTGTCTGCAGAAAGGAGAACCAGGACAACTAGTAGCTACTCTGTCTGAGAATCTGGAAGCCTCCAAACAAGAATGACAAAATGACACAGCCGCAGTGTGAGATTGGAGGCCTAGAAGCTCTGTTGGGTATCACTGGCATCAGGCAGGCAGGGAGCAGCAGCAGCTGTGGGCAGAGGTTGCTGTTGAAGAGACCAGCGTGGACACATGGGTTAGCCTACTCTTTCCTTTACTTTTCATTCATTTACGCCTACAAAAGGAAGTGATGTCACCCACATTTAGAGTAGTCTTCCCTGCTCCGGGGACAGCCATCCCAGTAAACGGCTTTCATAGACAAGCTCAGGAGCATGCTTTATGCATTTTCTGGGTGTGTTATCACAAGTAGGTAATACACCCAAACTTCTTCACTGCAAACTTCGTTACTCTTCGAGAGTCCCTAGCTGGTGTCCTGGAAGTGGCTGAGTATGCTTCTTCTGAACCCCAGTTTGGATTTGCCCTCTGTGACAAATGTTTATAACCACTGTCCTGGCTGGAATATCTGTGACAATGCTGACTGGCTCATGTGCCCACCACACACCAGTGCACTTCACCAGGGTCTGCAAGAAGGCTGTTGCATAGTCATTATTTATCAGTTTGCCCCTGAACCATTTATGCAGTGCAATTTCACTCATTCCAACTTGACCAAATGTAATTTGATTAAAATTCAGCAAGCTTCTCGGTCCAACAATTTGTTTCAAACCATGATTTGGCTGAAATGAATAATCTATAGTTTTTGTAATTTTGAATTCATTTTCCGATGAATAAACCATAAGAGTAAATTGACTGAAAATGAATTAGAAATAGCAACCCCCAAAATAGAGAGAGATTTTCGAATCCTGGAAAGAAGCAAGTGATTAAGATGAATAAAGGATGACGAAATCCCTCTATTTTGCATTCACATTCTCTAATGGGTACTGCTCTCTCCCCACAGATAAACAAAGGAACACGTGACCAGCCAACCAGTGGTCATGAACAGTTATCTTCAGTTAGATAGTTTTGCACATCTTGATTTTGTTCAGTCTGATCCCTGTGGTCTGGAGCAGAACGGGTGTGCGAAGAGCCTCTCCTCTCCTCATACTGATTGCTGTCTTCTGGGCTTGGAAAGAGTTCTGTCCTTCTGTCTGTGCACTGAAGCATCTCTGTGGTGTCCCTGGCTCTTCTCTATCATAGGCAAACTGCTGCCCTCCAAACAGATTTACATGACAAACCATGGCCCATTCTCTTCCTCTGAGCTCTCTTTTTCAATGTACAGCTCTGTAAATACCTCTCTTCCCCAAATTCCCTTAGGCCAGAAACAAAAAAGCAAATCCTGTGCTTGTCAGAGGGCAATGATAAAGATGTGTACCGCAGAATATACATAGCGTTCACCAGTTACACATGCAGCTAGCTCAGTAACTAGCTTGGTCTTGTTTAGAAGTAGGGATCATCTATACTTCCTGCTAACCTCTTGCTAAACTCTGTGTTTGGACTTGAAACATAGGACAGTGGTCTTGCTGATCCTTCTTGCTCTTTTCTTACAGCTAATCTGCTTTATATACTATGCCTGCTGTGAAGTGCTTGCTCTTTTACAGCCCTGGGGATTTGTTCTGACCCTGTTAAGTCTTTGCTGATACATGTTGCAGCTGCATTTGGCCTGAGGCTATCCCTCCGTGTTCTGTTCCTTTATTGATGGCTGTAAGCTAACTTAGTACCTAAACAAATTGAAATTTTCACTGAGAACTACACAGACTGCTAAGTCTCAGCCAATCTCAGACAGTCAACTGCTTAGTGCATGTCCAAATTAGGCACATGCCTAGCTATCACCAGTCATCTATTAGTGTATGCGTCTTCCCTGTCTGTTTGTATGCAATCAGTGCAATTATTGTTCAGAGGAGTTCTCTGAATTTCCTTTGGTTCTGAATACTGTCTGATTCATGAATCATTCTTTACACAAATAAACTCTGTTAAATTTAATTTGATTGTTTTCTTTTAAAAATGTGTTAGGCAACCTTTTCCCAAAGAATCATCTACTGAGAGCCAAAATATCAAGAGATGGCGATCAGGAGGCTAATATTTTTCCCCCCATGGTGCTGCATATGCAATGTGTTTGTGGTTTATTTGCTAAATCATTTGAAACATGCTTTACCAAATGTCTCAACTTGCTGAGGATTTGGAAATAGGTAATAAATACATAGTAACTTTGTTTAAATGGTATATTATTTATTGGCATAGCAAGAGCTATGTACCATTGCAAAACAGAGAAGTTGATGTGTTTGTTCAAGCATATTGCTTTTGTGGAATTGGGCTCAGCATCCAAGCCTGAGTCTGCTGCAGACAGCAGGAGATGTCATTGAACTAGTGATATGTTGTGAGTATCATGAAGAATGAGTATGGTTCACTAAAGGTAAGTGTTTAAAACAACATTGTAGGGCTAAGGAGATGGCTTAACAGTTAAGGCATTATCTATAAAGCCAAAGGACCTAGGTTCAATTCCACCAGACCTATGTAAGCCAGATGTACTAGGTGGCACATGCATGTGGAGTTCAGTTCAGTGGGTGGAGGCCCTGGCATGCCCATTCTCTATCTCTCTCAAGTAAATAAATAAAAATAATTTTTTGTTTTAATTGTAGGCCAAAGAGTGAAATCTTTGCAAAGGTATAGAAGAGGACAAAATAAGGAGGCCCACTCAGAAACTGGGAAGCAAGCCACAGTGTGGTTGAGACACAATGTGCAGATAGGAGTGGCAGAATATTCCAGACAGGGCTTGTATTTAATATGAAGGACTGGACATTGTCCTGTAGAAAACTTGAACAGGAGCTCCTTAAAGATCTTTCAGTCCCACACACAGTGGGGACTGATTGAAGCTAAGTGAAACCCTGCGGAAGACCTGTCAGAAATCAGGACAGGGTACAGGTCAGCTATGTTAAGGAGTCAACTAAACAGCAGCAATGGGAAAGGAGAAGTGTTTCTGAGAAATAAACAGATATATACTAACCGCATGCTGGAAGAGCCACCATGATCATTGAGGATGAAGTAAACATGAATACTATTTAAAGTTAGATTTATTTGTAAGTAGTTGACTTAGAGCAAATTTCACCCTTTCTCTGCAGAAAGTTCTATGAAGTTTGTTCCACCACTAAATCAGATCTACTGCCTCATACCTGTGACTTTCTAGTGAACAACTTTCTTCACTCTCAGGCCCCAGGAGCCACTAAGTGAAATCTCCACAGCTGTTGACTATCTAGAATGTCCCCAAATAGACCCATACAACCTGAAGTTCAACAAAGTTGGCTTCTTAATTAGTAGAGTGTTTGAGATTTACATAGTTACCATTTATATCTACACTTTGCTAATTTTATTGACAAGTTGGATTCCACCCTACAAGTGTACCAGAATTTGTTTATCTATTCAATAGTCGATGGGTATTGATATTTTGTGTTTTGGGAGATTGTGAATACATTCAATAAGCATTTATAAATAGATGTTAGAAATGCTTATTATTTTCATTTTTATTGTAAAAATGTGAAGGCATAAGGATCCTTCTTTCTTTTTTTTTTTTTAAATATTTTGTTCATTTTTTTATTTAGTTATTTGAGAGTGATAGACATAGAGAGAAAGAAGAGGGAGAGAGAGAATGGGCACGCCAGGGCTTCCAGCCACTGCAAACGAACTCCAGATGTGTGTGCCCCCTTGTGCATCTGGCTAACATGGGACCTGGGGAACCGAGCCTTGAACCGGGGTCCTTAGGCTTCACAGGCAAGCGCTTAACCGCTAAGCCATCTCTCCAGCCCAGGATCCTTCTTTCTTTTCTTTCTTTTTTCTTCTTTCTTTTTCTCCGAAGGGTCTTACTGTGTGGCCCATGCTGCACTCAAATATGCTATGCTTCTTTGCTTGTCCTTGAATTTAACATCCTCCTTCTTTGTCTCAGTCTCCAGAGTCCTGGGATTAGGACTTGTGCCACCAAGCCTGGCTCTGGAGTGGAGTTCATGAGAACTCACTAAAATGTTTTCTGGCACTTGAGTATCATCGTTGTGAAACTAAAATTAGTCATTCTAAGTGATTACAGTGACACTTCATGGTGACTTCAATTTGATTATCAGTAATGGTTAATATTATTAGCATATTTTCACATGTTTGCATTGCATCCAAATAACTTTTTTATGTGACAGATCTATCGAAGTTTCCCACTTATTTTATTAGCTTATTTTCTGGTCACAGAGTTTCCAGATATATGATTTGAAGCATTTTGTCCCTCCTCTCTGTAGTTGACTTTTCATTTCATTAATAATACATTTTAATTAATTAATTTGTGGTGAGAGAGAGAGAGAGAGAGAGAGAGAGAGAGAGAGCGAGCATGAGTATGGGTGTGTCAGGGTCTCTTGCCACTGAAAATTCCAGATGTATGGACCACTGTGTGCAACTGGATTGATGTGAGTACTGGGGAATCAATCAAACCCAGATCAATAGGCATTTTTATGTGGGTCCTGGAGTCTAAACTCAGATCTTCATACTTGTGAAGCAAACACTTTATTGACTGAGTTTTCTCTCAAGCCCTAGAGTTTAAAATTTTAGATAGCATTTAATTTATCAATTCTTTCTTTTATAGAGTAGGCTTTTAGTATTTAAGGAATTGTCTTAGAATCATTTATCAAAGAGATGAACTTTCATCTATTGAGCTACTTAGACTTTTGTCAAGAATCAGTTCACAATTTGAGTTTATAATTGTCCTTACATCCTCATTAAGTACTCTAATGAAGCCTAGAGAATTTTTCATATGGATTTTTGGTTCCTGTTTTCTATGTGAGTTACTCCATGAATGCTAGAGGAAGCAGAGGACACTAAAAGAGTATCAGGACCTAAGCTTCTCTCCTTCTACTCCAGGCACACTGCACTGTGACTTTAGAACAGTGACTGGTGTTCCCTGCCATCTACTTGGCACAATTTAAAAATTATTTTATATTTATTTGTAGACAGAGAGAGAGGAGAGAGAGAGAGAGAGAGAAAATGAGAATGAGCACTCAAGAGCCTCTAGCCACTGGAAAAATCTTCAGGTGCACATGCCACTTTGTGCATTGAGCTTAACATGGGTCTTGGGGAATTGGACCCAGGACATTAGGCTTTGCAGGCAAGTGCCTTAACCACTGAGCCATCTCTACAGCCTTTTCATGGTTTTGATTGCAGTGGTCAATAGAAAACATGGTGAAAGCAATTGATTTGGATAAAATTCTGCATATTTGAACATGGCATGTACTTAGGAAGAACAATTTCTATTTGGTCACTAAATGTTGTAATATAGCTGAAGCCTTCTCAAAAAAGGAAAAGTAGGGCTGGAGAGATGGCTTAACGGTTAAACGCTTGCCTGTGAAGCCTAAGGACCCCGGTTCGAGGCTCGGTTCCCCAGGTCCCACGTTAGCCAGATGCACAAGGGGGCGCACGCGTCTGGAGTTCATTTGCAGAGGCTGGAAGCCCTGGCATGCCCATTCTCTCTCTCTTCCTCTATCTGTCCTTCTCTCTGTGTCTGTCACTCTCAAATAAATAAATAAATAATTTTTAAAAAAAAGAAAAAAGGAAAAGTAAGTATTCTAAAATAGATTTATCTTCACAGTAGGTTTTTATTAAATACAAATCTCAATAGCTATAACAGCATGGGCCACAGAGTCCAAAATTTGTTCACATTTATATGCAAAGCAGAGTCGGTTTCTTCAGATGTGTCTGTTACACCACGCAACTGTGTTGAAAGCGATGGGCACAGCAGCAAGAGTCCTCCATGTCACTATAAGTATGCTCTGACCTGCCATTATGTTTGAAGGACCCTGAAATTTCTGAAGGTTTGCTGGCCAGTCCTTTCCATAGACATAACAATTGCCAGGACTAGTCTAAAAATATGTGATGCCTAAACAGAAGTTTTTTTTTTTTTTTTTTTGTTTGTTTGTTTGATGAAGGGATGTGTAGTAATAGTGTATTGACCACTGGTTTAGACATTCTCCCTATTTTGAGGTTGGTCCTGGTCAGTGGATTAGTGGTTAGTCAGGGTGCAGCTCTACTCATAATAGACAATGTGCCAGGCCAGATGATTTGGAACATTAGAACTAGGATTTCTTAGTTACCCATCTTGTGAATTCTTTTTAACTAGGCAAAAAATATCATGGATGTATAGACTCAGAAATAAAATTCTTTAGTGAATCTAGTAAAGCTGGACAGTTTGACTAGGATAGAAGTGTCAAACAGGAGCTTTCCCTAGAAGAGAAGGAAGGTTTGCCAAACCTCGCTTTTACTTTGGTTGGTTGTACTGGCCATTAACAAAGAAGAGGGAAGAAGAGAGAAGAGAGAAGAGAGAAGAGAGAAGAGGAGAAAGAAGAGGCCAGGAGAGGAGAAAGACAAAAGGGAAGAGAGGAGAAAGAAGAGTAAAGGAGATTGAGGAGAAGCTCAGTTTCCAAACTGGGAGTGCGCACAGAAGAAAAACCTTTATTTGGTGAAGTCATAGCATATTCTGCCAAACCTTCCTAGCATGCTGCCAATTCAATTAGATTTGAATGAGCTCTGATAACTTGATTGTGACTGTGGCAATCACTGGCTGGCAATCGCTCACAACAAAAACACACCGAGGAGTCACATTTTCAGAGTCTATCTTTTTGGTTTACTCATGATCACTGCGTGTCTTCCTTTCTATGTCCCTCAAGGAGGGCTGGCTTCAAGATGTGTGACTGGAAAAGGCAGATCATGACCCCCACTTAGGAGGGACTCATGTTCGACTCTTATTATGGTTGTGAAATTTGACACTCACTTTGAACAGAGAAAGAAAGAAGGAATTCTTTAGATTTAAGTGTCTCAAAGGTCATTGGAAAAATATTTTTAAAAGTGTTTGGAAAATACCAGGGACTTCTGAGATTGGTCTTTGCAGTCTTAGTTGAGGTGTCACCACTGGGAATGGGTGGCTAGATAGTGCTTCTGTCCCCACTGCTGAGAACAAGGTGTCTAAGCCACTGTCATCAGGGAGGAGGTCTAAACTGTGTCTACTTTCTGCTATTTTATCCCAGTGCCCAGTGGGGATGCTCTGGTCTGCCAAGCATAGGTCACTGCTCAGAGTCTCACTAGTGGGGTTGGGAGTGGAAATGCTTCTCCAGTTTGGACAGTGGAAACTGCTACCAGGGGGACCCACAAGGACACATTCCCCAAGCATCACACCAGAGTCGGTTCACCAAGCAACTCACGCTCACATCACTTCAGTATTAAGATATCCCACTTTTGGGTTTTTTAAACACCAAGCCAATTCTTTATGTTCTCTAAACCCTCTTCTGCTAGTTTTCTCTTGGTGTTATCCTGAGCACTTTACCTTGTTTTATATTATTATATTTTAGCTTCACCGGTGAATAAGCCTGAGGCCTAATGCAGGCTATACAAGCACTGTACTACTGAGCTACAATTCTAATCGTCACCTCAATTTTGATTCTTATGCATATTTCTGGTTCAACTGTCTTGTCTGATGATCCTAAATGACTTCAAAACCAACTTACCCATCTTCTCCTTCCAGATTCTCAATATCTTCCTGAACATTTTCGTATCATTTAACCGAACTTAAAAAATTCATTTTTCAGTCAGGCGTGGTGGCGCATGCCTTTAATCCCAGCACTTGGGAGGCAAAGGTAGAAGGATTGCCGAGAGTTCGAGGCCACCCTGAGACTGCAGAGTGATTTCCAGGTCAGCCTGAGCTAGAGTGAAACCATACCTTGAAAATCAAACAAACAAACAAACAAACAAACAAACTTCTTTTTCTAATAACCATAATTAAATAAGCCTAATCATTTACATTAGTGCATAAAACTAGGGTGAATGATTTCCACTGACATATTCCTCCCAAATATAGTGATTTTGGAATCTAATACTGGATATGCTAGAGGTCTTTCTCCCAAGTGTTAACTTAAGGAATGGAGATTAAATTCTAAGGAGGCTGATGGGGCATATCTAAGTTTTGATATTGCAACAGGATGATTATCTGGAAGAAATGAACTTGCTGAAATGATTCTACCTGTTATTTTTGTTTGTGTAAATATTTTTGACTAGCTATGTAGGATGAAGCATATTACATTTCTCCTGAAATCATAGAATTCCTTAGGTTCTTTTTAATTTTTTTTTTTTGCATTCTCTACAGACTTATTGTCTTTGATAAAGTCAGTTTAATTTGCACATCATTAAGAAATCCACACACTCTCAGGGTCAAAGGAGAGCAAGGCAGGTTGAATAAACTTTACATAAGTCAAGGAGTGGGGCCATCCTGCTTTAATTGCACCACTTTTCAGGATCATATTAATTTTTACTGGGGCCCTATCTTAAGGCTCTATCTTGTCATCTTTCTGAAAAGTACATAAGAAATGGAAGACAGATGAAGGTGGAAGCAGAGGACACTAACAAAGGTAAAATAAACCAAAGTTAAGAGTCTGTCCCAATTTCCCCCTCACTTTTTCTCACCTTGTCTTTCTTGGCTCTTGAAACATGAGGTATGAGCTTAAGGGGGTGGTGATTAGTCCATCACATACTAAGAAATGTTTCTACATTCTTGCTACACTTTTATTAAAGTCAACTTACATTGCAGAATATTTCCCCTTAAATTGTCAACAATTTAAATAAAGTCTTGTTTTATCTCTCACATTAACTATGTTTACTGCCCTCTAACATACAGTCTTTAGCAATGATCACAGCCAATTTAAATACTTCAGATATGAGTACGTTTTATTTTCACAGTGCTATTCATAGGTGTTCATTCCCAAACATCACCAATGGACACTTCAGATTTAGTGTAATATTTTATATATTAAATTATCATTTAAGTGCTTACAGAACATTTCATTAATAGAGAGTTAACTGAAAAGAATATAAGGCAAGATACAGGCTTAAAATTGGGGTAAAATCAAACTAGGAGAAGATTCAAGACAGAGAATCATAAACACAAAATGCAGGTTCAAATTTTCTAGTTGTTGAATTAAAACACAATAAATTTATTTCTTACATTTTAGAAGCTAGGAAGCCCAAGGTCAAAGGCCTTGCATCTGGACTGGTGAGACCTCATCCTCTCTATCTCCATCTTCCTTCTTATTGCCAGCTTGACTGAAATTTTCTTCCCCTTTCCTTTAAAAAATGTTCACTATGTGCACTTGCATGGTACTGTGTTACATAAGCATGAATTGAGCATTGAGCCTGTCTCTCCACATTTCATCTGCTCTCCATCCTCCCCTTACTCTGGACCAAATTCCCCTCTACAGTCATGTCATATACAGACATGATTTCTTGTCTCTACAGAAAATCTATGGAGATTCAAATTATCTTACTTCATATCCATCCCTTTATCTCAGTTATATAACGTCTCTGGTAAGTTCTGCTCAAAAACAGAACGTTACAACAAAAGAAATGAGAGGTATCTAATTACAACACTGCACCAAGTGGGGGTAGTTACCAAATAACGAATACAGGTGATAGATTTAGCTAATACATATAAATGTGCAATTATTGTCGTTAACCTTAAATGGCATTACACCTTGGAGATGAATCAAACTTCTATAATTAGCATGTTCTATGTGAGTCTTAGTTCTTTAGAGCTCATTTGGTCCTCATTGTTCAGTGCCTTTCACTCATGAAGGACTATTGTGTTTTACCAGGACTAATGTATCACATGATCATGTTAGCTTTCTTAGGACCTATTCCACTCACTGGCGTTTATTAAGATGGTCATCAGAAAAAAAAAAAAAATCCCTCAGAATTATCCCTTGTTATATTCTACATCATAGTTGTGTATGCTCAATGCCAACTGTGTTCTAGCAGTATTATGTCATCTTTTCCTTAAATCATTGCTGTAATATAAAGTTCATCAGTCCCTGATGAATTACTGATGTGAATGCTAGCTGGTATCTCTGTCTTTAGTTGATTTTCTGTTGTTTCCACATTTCTGTTAGAATAATCTTTCAAATAGTTCGATGTGGTCATTTTATTTATCTGATTAAAACTGCTATGGCCTCTGATTGTCATTAGAATGAAATCTAAAACCCTCAGTGTGACTAACAGGTCTGATAGCTTCTGTATTCCTGTCCGCTATAAATTTCTACTCAAAAAATATTTGATACTCTTTCTTATGTTAAGATACTTTTTTTCTCCTCATACCTACTCAGGTCGTGTTTCCCTCCTCTGTGCAGCTCTTCATCCTTGCCTTCCCACAACACAGATCTTTCTGTTCCCCTTTCTGTGACCAACTTCTCCCATTATTTTTTCTATCAGAACATATCCCACTATGTTTTATTAATTTACCTATGTTAATCATTTCACAGAAATATAGGAGTTGTTCTCATGGAAACTTTGGGTGCAAAGTTTGTTTTCTATTAATGATAAAATTAACATATTAAACTAGTTATTAAAAAATGTCTGATTTGTTCCTTATGCATTCATAAATTTATCACTTTTGCTATTGTCCAGTTGAAGAATATTTTTATCACCTCCCAAAATAAAGTCTACATTATTTTGAAAGTAATTTCCAATGAAAGATAAGCATGATATCAGCATTTGCTGTGGCATTTTATGTCTGATGCACTAATTCTGTAAATATTGATTATATCTAAGGTCATATACAGGTAAAAACATCCTCTTTCAAATTTTCTCTGGGTATTTCAGACTTATACCTATTGTCTAGTACAATTAATAACTATCACCCCTTAATTTTAAAAAACTGTTTGCCTTATATAATTAATTATATGCTCTCAGTAGAGATATATTTTGACAATTTTAAAGAGTTTTATCTTTTCTGTCAGTATTGGTTTTAGAAGTCCCCCTTAGCTGCTATTTATGCAATTAAAATAATACAAAACCTGAATAATTACTATAAGAATGTATTGTCTCTTATTTAAAGTTTGTAAAGGATACTTATCTATTACCAGATGAATTGAAGGCCATTACTACATCCAAGTCTTCCTGCTCATTGCTCAAAAACAATTCTCGGGCTGGAGAGATGGCTTAGCGGTTAAGCGCTTGCCTGTGAAGCCTAAGGACCCCGGTTCGAGGCTCGGTTCCCCAGGACCCACGTTGGCCAGATGCACAAGGGGGCACATGCATCTGGAGTTCGTTTACAGTGGCTGGAAGCCCTGGCATGCCCATTCTCTCTCTCTCCCTCTATCTGTCTTTCTCTCTGTGTCTGTCACTCTCAAATAAAAATAAATTTAAAAAAAAAAAACAAAAAAACAAAAAAAAAAAAACAATTCTCGTAGGACAAGAAAGAGTTAGCATGAAGGAAACCAGATTTATTGAAGGGCTAGCACTTTGAAAATATGATTAAGGCTACTGTTCTCCCACAAAAGGCTATCTTAGGAACTCAGGCATATAGAAAAGTCTATAGGAGCAGGCTGGGAAAAGTAAAGGGGACAATATGTAGGAACAAAGTATACTGAGTGGGGCAAGGTCTTCATAATCCAGGATGGATGGCATGAACTTTTCCTGGTAGAACATCACAGTTAGCCTCATCCTCTGAAGACAAGTTTCTGTGGTATTTTAGATAAAGCTATTACTGGTTCTACAAATTAAATCTTATAACAAATTCAGCTTGGCATTAGTTCATGAACAAAATTAAAGAACAAGGAAGGGTGTTCCATATTTTGATGTTATATGGAGATGACCAGATGTTCTGGGTTCTGTGAAGAAGGGTCAGAGGAGTTAACACCGTAAGCATTTACTTATAGGTTTTGTTTGAACTTGAAACAGTGAGCAAAGGAAGAGGAAGTCACTCAGTAAAGGGCAACTCCTACAAGAGCGGCCACTTTTGTAAGACCATGCTTGTGCGTGATTCCAACAGAATTAAAAGTAATTCTCACACTCCATTTAAAATATCACAGTAAGTGAAGTGACCCATAAATGATATATTTTATGGAAAACAGTGTTTTTCTTTCAGAATGCGATCATCCAATAGACAAATTTTTTGCATGTATTACCTGTTGGTCTAAAATTGAAAAGGAATGTCCGAAAAAGAATATAGAATAGAATAGTTTATTGCAAATTACACAGTATACTTTGTTAAATGGATGAGCTTTACCAGAAAATAAAGAAAGGGAAGTTTTCTCAAAATGTTTGTATTATACAATAAAATAATTTCTCAGTAGTGAAAAGTTATTACATAAAATTTCCTTTGGTGTTCTTAGTTGCATTGCTGTGATGAAATTCTTGACAAAAACAACTAACAGAAGGAAGGATGTATTTCATTTAGCTTACAAGGGAACAGAGTTCATCAGGACGGGGAGAGTGTCGTTGCAGGAACATGAGCAGCCACACACATTACATCCACAGTCAGGAAGAAGAGTGGTGAGTGCTAATGCTCAGCTCACTTCCTGATTTTTATTCAGTCTAAACTCCCAGCAGGTGAGATGGCACAGCCCACATTCAGAATGGGTTACTTTCCTCTTCTCAATCTTCTCTAGAAAGATCCTCACATCCAGAGGTCTGTTTCCTAGATGATTCTAAATCCAGTCAAATTGACCATGAAGGTTAACCACTACAACTCCACCTCTTGGCACCCAAATGCCTCACCTTAAATTATAACATTCTACCGTTGATTTCTCCAAACCTCATGGTCAACTCGTCACATAAAATTGATTTAGTCCATCTCTAGGAATCCCATAGTCTTAATAGTTCTAAAATTGTTCAAAGGCCCAAGTATCTTCTGATACTCTAGGCAATCTCATAGCAGTGAGGCCCTGCTTAAAAAGATCAAAACAAATAAACAAACAACAAAAATCAAACAAAAAATTTCCATACTTCTAACATCCAGTACCACAGAATAAACATTCCCTTTACAAAAGGGAGGAATGGGAGGAAAGACTGGACCCAAGTAAGATCAAGTCCCAGCAGGGCTAGCACAAAGCCCTGAAGCCTATATCATCTGAGGCACCTGATGGGATCTTCTGGGCTTCATCAGCCTTGAGAAGCTTAATCCCTTCAGCTCTGGCATAGTGTTTCTCTTGGCCTAACTCTATGCCCTACATACAGTTGTCCCTTGTAGAAGTCCCATAGTGCTGGCATCTCCAACAACCTGAGGTGTCTTGAAACCCAGACTTTACTTTCATCTCATACAATGTCCTCTTAGGGTCTAAGTGCAAGACATATGACCCTGATATACTTTACCTGGCCTTAGCAGTTTATTGCAACATGGGAACCTTTCCTTGACCCTCTCACTCTTATACATGCATGTTTGAGAAACCAGTTCCATGTGATTGACAGTACCAAGTTCTGTTGTCAGCTGGAGATATAGCCTGGACTCTTTGGTCCATAGTTGGAGCTTCTGTTTGCTTTCAAGGCCATCCCTGTAAAAAAAACTTCCCTAGGTGGTATTTTAAAAATATTTTATTTATTTTAGAGAGAAAGAGAGAGAGAGAGAGAGAGAGAGAGAGAGAGAGAGAGAGAGAGAAAGAGAGAGAGGCAGATAGAGGTAATACCTATAGATATAGATGTAATAGTTATACCTGGGCCTCTAGTCACGACAAATGAACTCCAGACACATGCACTGTCTTGTGCATCTGGCTTTATGTGGGTACCAAGGAATCAAACTTGGGTTCTTTGGCTTTGCTGGCAAGCACCTTAACTACTAAGCAGGTGTAGTGGCAATTTTTGAGTAGGGTCCACACACATCTATGGTAGCAAGAGGATCTAGGGTGCCCGTCCATGGGATGGTGCTGACCCCATTCAGGATGGGTCAATCCACTTCAGCTAAGCCTGTCTGGAAACTGCTCTCATAGACACACCTAAAAGTTTGTTTCTTAAGTGATTCTAAATTCAGTCAAGTTGACAATGAATATGAGGGGTCACATGCAATTATCCTTATATTTACTCTCTCAAAAAAATCACTATGAAATAATGCTACAAAGTGGAAGGATATTCTAAGACATGGGAAATTAACTACTGAGGTAGAACTAACATCTTGAGAGTCCATCTAGGTCACTGAGATTAAGTCTAGACTCCTTACTTCCTGGTCAGTATTGGGTCAACTATATAAGGTGTCTACTCTGCTGTGACAAATTCCTACAAACAGTTGGTTTAAAGCAACACATTATCACTCTTAAAATTCTGGAGGTGTTAAGTTCAAAATTGATTCTATTGGGCCAGAAGTTAAATGCTTCTAAAGGTACTAGGAAAACCCTTTTCCATGCTTTTTTAGTGCTTAGAGCTGATTTCTTTTCTCTGGTTCCCTTCTTTTGTCTTAAAAGTTGACAGTTTAATTTCTGGCTTATTTTGGATCTTCAATCCAAAGATTGCCTTCTTTGAATCAAATATTCCTCTGCTCTTTACATGTCATTACATTTGGGGCATTCCCTGATAATCCAAGATAACATTTCCCATCCCAAGATACCTAATTATATATGCATTTTATTTGCCATGTAAATAATGTTCAGGTTTTGGATTTTATAACCTGGATACCTCTATAATTCAATTTACCATACACCCACTATTCATACAATATCATGAATGGGTCTTAAATATATACAGCTGAACACATTGTTCAAAGTTAGTTAAATAAAAGACATATGTGGGAACTAAGAAGGGAAACATTAATAAATGGTATGAAGAAGAAAATATTTTAATCATAGTTCTGCTTCATAAGTTAGTTAAAGATGTTAACACTGTTAATAGTATATAATCTATAATGTTAAGTGGAGGCATGAAAATTATATAAAAACCTATGTGGGTTATTTTTTTTTCTAGGAAAAGTTTAACTCCTAACATTTAAGATAAAGGATTCTATGGTTTTGGTGAGTGCCCCCTGGCGATCTATATGTAAAGGCTTGGTGTTCATGTAAGTGATACTATGAAGTGTATGGAACTTTAAGAGGGAGAACCTAGTGAACGATGTTTATAAAATACTAGAAACATGACTCTGAGGATGATTATGGGATCTTTTTTGCTGGCACCAAAACTGTGACCTTTTCCCAATATCTGTTTCATTCCAAAGCTACCTGCCACCTTCATGGAACTGAGCAGATGAAGATGCCATACTTTGACCTTCCAAATGGTGAGCTAAGTAACCTTTTAAAAGTTAGTTCCTCAGGTGTGTTACTGCAGTGACAGGGAGTTGACTAATACAAAGGAGATTTTATTTTCTACTGTTCAGGTTTAGGAATGCTGCACTGAAATATAGCATCACAGCACTCAAGGAAACAGCAGAAGCGTGAGGGTTGGTCTCCCTCCTCCCCTGAAGCAGGTGATATATCCTTAGGAAAAAAAAAATTGCTTTCTTCCAAAGTTTGCTTTCACAAACTTTCATTTAAGAGACTCCTTACCCATGTATCCAGAGGAAAAGTCATACTTTCATTTGAAGACACAGGGACCCAGAAAGGATTCTGCATAACCGGGCCTTGTGAAGATTCTTTGCTACCCCAGTTGATGACCATTATATTTTACTTCCTTTGTCCAAGAATACTTCTCCATGACTGTCCACTTTTTAAATGCTTACATAAAAGTACACAACTTTACTCATTTACTTAATTCCTCTTTTCCTCATAAATTCTCCTAAAACTTAAATACATAAGTGTCACATAAAATTTTATTAAGGTGAATTTATGTGCTTCTTCTCTTGTTAATCTGTTTTCTTTAAGTTTTTTGTTCATTTTTATTTTTATTTATTTATTTGAGAGTGACAGAGAGACAGATAGAGATAGAGAGAGAGAGAGGAGAGAGAGAGAGAATGGGCGTGCCAGGGCTTCCAGACACTGCAAAGGAACTCCAGATGCATGTGCACCCTTGTGCATCTGGCTAACGTGGGTCCTGGGGAATCCAGCCTCGATCCAGGGTCCTTAGGCTTCACAGGCAAGCACTTAACCGCTAACCCATCTCTCCAGCCGTTAATCTGTTTTTTAATATAGGCACTTCAGCCATGAGTATAAGATGAAAAGAAGAGATTTAAAAAAAAAAATCTGCTCCAGTTTCTGAGACAGTGATACCCTGGGCTCTCTGGAGCTCACAGATAAAAATCCTTTGGACAAGTGGAAATAAATAAAAGCCAGTGACAGGTAAGGAATCTTACCAAAGTTGGCTCATTGCAATGGCCAACTTGGAGACTCTCAATAATGTAGCCTGACACAAATGTGTGTTTGCACGGGATTTATGAGTAAAGTGTTGACTCTTGTCAGCTTTTCATTGGGCTACATTATTTGTCTTTCAGTTATCTATAGGGGTTTGGAAGGGCTGCATCTTTTTTACATTATCTTTTGAGGACATTTTGGGAAACCTTAGTTAAATAATAAATGGTTTATTGGACTTGGTGGGAAGTCACTTGATATACACCTTTGGCATATTTGAAAATATTCCCTCTTAAAATGCTCTCAGCTACTGGGAGCACTGATGCACATTTGTAGCCCCAGGACTTGGGATACAGAGGCAGGAGGATCATGAGTTTGATGTCAACTTGGGTAACATAGCAATATTCTTGTCTCCAAACATTTTTGTCTGATTTTTTAAAAAATTTATTTATTTGAGAGCGACAGACACAGAGAGAAAGACAGATAGAGGGAGAGAGAGAATGGGCGCGCCAGGGCTTCCAGCCTCTGCAAACGAACTCCAGACGCATGCGCCCCCTTGTGCATCTGACTAACGTGGGACCTGGGGAACCTTGCCTTGAACCGGGGTCCTTAGGCTTCATAGGCAAGCGCTCAATGGCTAAGCCATCTCTCCAGCCCATGATTTTTTTCTTAATTTGTCTTTTATTATAGGAACCTCAGCCATCAATCCAAGATAAAAAGAAAAGAAATTAATTCTGTATTCCACCTTAAAAATTTTTGCTCATTTTTGAGTATAGTATGATTTCATTTATGTAAAAGTAATGATTTAACAGGTATATGTGAGAGAGAGCATAGAATTTTGTTCCTTTTGCAGACTGAAAACAGTGAACTGTTTAGCTATAGTTTTCCAAACAAACATGAAACAATATTCATAGAGAATGAACATCCTTACAATAACTAACAGATGATAAACATACACCAAGTTGGACCAGAGCAAAAAAAAAATGAAAATTGACAGGGTTGTTCATAGTTTAAATTCAACATGTTCACTTATTTCAAAATACCTGTAGAAACTCCTAACACATCACTTCTATCTCCAGATATTACAGGGAAAGCATATTCTGTTAAGTGTTCAAGCAACTCCAAAATTTGAACTTATTTTTTTACTACATAGCAAAATGACTAGGTAAAATGTATTATTTCAACAATTAAAGTTTTATTTTAAAATTCTAGTGATATTCATTTAAAAACACATTAGTTTCACCATAAAAATGAAAAATTAAGATGCTAGCATGAGAATTCATTGATAAATAGCTTGTTTTAAAATATTAGAAAACAATTAATGGAAAAATTGTACTACTTTTTAAAAGAGTATATTATCTAAGTTTTACATCCATTTATATGAGAGACCAGTGTTTTGTATTGCTAATGATGAAATTAAATTTCAAGGTATGTCGATTATATGTGGAAAGGTCAACATAGATTTGGTGTAAATATTTACAGGTAGGAAACAGTTTTGGAACCATGGTGTAATTTTTTTTATAACAAATGAGAAAAGTATCTTTAGATATTTAGTGATACAAATTAGAATAAAACCCTAAATATCCTTTTCCTTCATGTAATTGTTTCCCCTTACAAAACAGTGCTTTTCACAAATGAAGGGAGCTCCAAATATATAGTTACCTATAAATCGCTCCAAATAAAATCTAGATATTAAGAAAAAATTAACAAATAAGCTGAATTATTAAATGTTTACTATTTTATTACTGACATTAATTATAATGCATTATTTAACCTCAGTGTAAGGTATGGATCATATGGAACCAAAAGTTACCATGGAGGAAATTCATGAAAAATCAGAAATGTCAAATGCGGTATTGAGGAGATAGTCAGCGGATAAAGTACTTATTGTGTGTAATAGTCACCATTGCATTTCTGGGAAAAACACCTGACTAAAGGTAGCTTAAGGGAGGAAATAATGCATTTTAGGCTTACAGTTGCTAAGGGAAGCTTCATCATGGCAGAGAAAAGCATAGCACAAACAGGAAGTTGGCTTACCTCTTTACATATATGAAGGACACAGAGAGAGAAAGAGCAAGAGAGAGAGAGAGCGAGAGAGAGAGAGAGAGAGAGAGAGAGAGAGAGAGAGAGAGAGAGAGAGGAGACCTGATTGCATAGTAGGCTAAACTAACTAACCTCAAGGTTCACCCCTAGCAACACACCTCCTTCAGCAAGGCTCCTTCTTCCAAAGTCTCCACTATACGGAGACTAAGTAGGAGCTTAATCACAAACACCTGAAGCTATGGGAGTGCATTTTGCATTCAAACTGCCACACCAAGTAAGCATAAATTCTGGATTTCAGATCCCTACATAAAGCTGGACACTGGTACTAGCCTCTGTATCCCCAGTAAGAAGAGAGGTGGAGCAAGCCTAGTGAACCCCATTGATGGTCAATGAGTGCTTTCTTCAGGACAGGATAGAAGGAAAGGACAGATACTTGAAGTTGCCCTCTGACCTCTACAGATGCACACATGTGATAAATGCTCAGTTCTGTCATGTGCTAAATTTGAGACCTTGGAGTAAAGATTTTCAGTTTTCAGTCTTCTCTCTATTGCTCCCTAAAAGAGATGGCTGAATGATGTGAACTTGAGTCAAAGTGTTACCAAGAAGTAAAGAATAATCCTGTGGAATTCAGAACACAGGCAACATGCAAAATAATTTTACTCAGGGAATTGAAGGGCATTAATCTCTTTAGATATGGGAAATTCTCATGGGATTCCCAGTGGGAATTGACCCCATCAGCTGTAAACTTAAAAACTGATCTTTTTCATGTTTTGTCTGTAGCATTTACTATTCTGGTATATCCCTGAGGAATGAGTACCAGAGAACCTACAGAAAGTTTGCTTTAATTCCATAAAAATACCATTTACCTAATTATAATGACTGTTACCAGGGTGCAGTGCATAATTCTTTTCTTATCGAGGGACCACAAGACAGACTCGTAACATTAGTTTGTTATTTATTTGTTGTTTATTTTTAAAAATTATTTGTATATATTTTTGAGTCAGACAGAGAGAAAGATGCAGATACAGAGAGAATGAATATGGGCACACCATGGCCTCCTGCCACTGTAAATGAACTCCAGATGCATGTTTTACTATGTGGATCTGGTTCTACCTGGGTACTGGGACATCAAACCTATGCCATCAGGCTTTGTGAACAAGAACTTTTAATCATTGAGCCATCTCTTCAGTCCCTATTATTTACTTTTTTTGTAGCAGGGTCTTACTCTAGCCCTGATTTATCTTGAACTTACTCTGCAGCTCAGGTTTATTTATTTATTTATTTGAGAGAAAGAGAGAGAAGAGAGAATGGGTATGCCAGGGCCTTCAGCCACTGCAAATGGACTTGAGATGCATGTCCCACCTTGTGAATCTGGCTGACATGTATCCTGGGGAATCAAACCTAGGTTCTTTGGCTTTGCAGGCAAGCACCTTAATCACTAAGCCATTTCTCCAGCCGCTCAGGCTGATTTTGGACTCAGAGTGATTCTTCTATCTCAGCCTCTCCAGTGCTGGGATTAAAGGTGTGCATCACCACATGCTCAAGTTTGTCTGTTTTTTTTTTTTTTTTTCTTTCTGAGGCATGCATCTTGCTTCAGACTATTGTACTTTCGCCTCTGAAATATATTTTATGTGTGCCTTACTTTCCAAATGCCAATTGGAGAAAATCCTGGGAAACAGAAAATATATTTAGGAGGCTTATTTTTTTAAATTACTGAGTTGAGGGCTGTAGAGATGGCTTCATGGTGGAAGCATTTGCCTATGAGGCCAAAGGACCCAGGTTCAGTTCTCCAGGATCCATATAAGCCAGAGGTACATGGTACATGCATCTGGAGTTTGCTTGCAGTGGCTGAATACTCTGCTATGCCCATTTCCTCTGTGCTTCTCTCTTTTTTTCTCTCTCAAATAAATAAATAAAATATTTTTAAAAATTACTGAGGTGAGAAGTTTACTTGAGCATTCCTTTGTTTTATTCCAACCAAGGTTTATATCAGGTTGGAAAGTAAATGCACAGCAGTGGGAAATGCCACCAACATATTCCCAAAGTCAATGAAAATTAGATGCGTTGAATCTTTCGTGTTTAACATCATACAATTATCTGCCTTTGAAGGTGAGCTTCCTATCACTGGCACACAGTTCACTGTGACTGTAGAGTGGTTAGTACTCTGCGCCATGAATTTAATTTGTCTTTCCTCACTTTTTGGAATGGCCACATTATTCAGAACCCCCAACTTCCTGCCCTCAACTTCCCTGAAAAAAAGAAAAGTCCCCAATGCATGAAAAATAAAAACTAAAAAAAATATATCAAGGGCAGTGGTGATTTAGGTGGGGGAACACGTTCTCGGCTTCAGCAATGAGATCACAGCTCCCTTGGCTTCTGTTCTTGGAGAGATTGGGACTATTCTGGCCACTCCCTGGCATGATTGAAGGTGGTGACTCTGGCCCATTATCCATATGAACCCAGACACCAGAGCAGGGTGGGAGCTTGTGAAAAGCTTGTTGGGGAGAAATTCAAGGGTCATGTAAACCTGCAGGCAATGCTTGACGTTTTCCTATTTTGGTGATGGGCTATGAGACATTTGTTTTAGATTTAGGCAAACATTGCTGGCAACCCTTATTTTAGAAAGTGAGTGCACCATTAGCCAGTGAGTAAAGAATAGGCACTGATCCCTGTTCTGCAGAGGGTTGCCAGTTGATGGTGCTGGGGATATGTCTGGCTTCAGGAGCTGTAAAGCAAGTGCTTCTAATGTAGGATGTCACTAGATGTCACTCTGGATTTCGTTATCTGGTAGTCTAAGGATTTCAGCAGTTTTGCCATTTTGTGACCAACACCTCTCTTCCAACCTGAACAGACAATGTGAAATGTGCATGAATAACAGGGAACTGCTGATGGAATGTCAATTTTGAGTGTGTGACTTCTATTGATCACTCACTATTGACGTGAAGGTCTCTAGTGTCTTTGCTCTTCACTTTAAACTCTTTCTCAGCTAAATTTTCCAAGCATCAGAACCGAGAGGCCTTGAAGAAAGGGATGAATCCAGTCTCACAGGATGTTTTACAAAATACTTTGACCTCTGCAAGAAATCACAGGCAGTTTTCATAAAGACCCAACAAGGCCTTTGAATAAAAATTCAAATATCCAGGCAGAGAAGCAAGAACTTCCTTTTCATATTTAAACGAGTTCATTCTCACCTTTCTGAGTTTATAAATAGCTAGGACAAACTCTGCTGAGAAAAATTCTCACCTTTTTTTTTATTATAATGCTTTATCAATCCATTTGCCTTATTTGGTGTGTAGCTAAGGAACACTGTAGTGTCCCCTTACCCAAGGGCAACAAATGACATGCTGTACAGTATCCTGTGGCTGTGGATCCATGGTTTTATTTCTTTTAGCTTTGTATACATTAATTAGGTCTACACAATCAGCGCCGAGTGCAGAGGCAGCTAAATAAACAAATGACACTGTGGAAAGGTCTTTCTGCATACTAATCATATCCTCCATCTGCAAGCAAAAGCTCTATAAATCGATTTGCTCTTTCACATCAAAAGACAAACAGTGATGCAAGTCAGCAGTTCTTTTGTCAAAGTCACAGAGATTGCGGTTCTTCACAAACACATCTTTACAAAGCGGGATCCAACCATTTGACGATTAGCATTATTGGCAACTCTTCAAAGAAGATTCGCCAAGTGATTTGCAATTGGATCGGTTACCAGTTTTATGATGCTGCACCATGAAATCTAAGTAAAGTGATTGGCATTTGCATTCTTGCTTAGAGAATAAGGAGCCTAGAAAAAGACATCTTTTGGTTCTATAAAGACTGCCATATTTGTGTGTCTGTGTGTGGGGGCTAGTGTTTGGGCTACAAGGCACATTTCACAGGACTCAACATGAAATGAATTCTGGGTGATGGACATCTCTAAGAGAGAGTCAAGAGAATAGCCTTGGCTTGTCATATTTGCGCCAAAACCACAAATGCCAAGGTTCAATGAGTTTTATAAGAGGATATTAAAATAACCTATTTTGATTCACTGTTTACGAAGAAAAAGTGTGTTTGCATTGTAAAAAAAAAATGAAGGTAGACTACTCTAGCTAGATGTGTCACATTATTTTGGGTAAGACAAGATAGAGGACAAGTATTTAGTATAAAAAAATAGATCCCAAGTTAGTGTTAAGAAATGCCTGGTCCTCTAAAGTGAACCAACAGGGTAAAAGCCTCTGCATCAAGTTAGTAAAATTTAGGCACCACTAGAACTTCCAACAGTGTACATTGAAAAATGTGCATCTAGTATGAGTCTGACAATTGTAGTAACATTTCTTGAGTTGGATAGTTCATACTTAATTTGCTTGTGAAACGTCACATGCTACTTAGCTATAGACGAGACACCATTGGGAGATGAGCTAGTCCTAACAATTTAAGGAAGATAATTCCATGATCTTTCCAGATTATACCTGAAACATTACAGATGTACAGTTCAGCTCTCCCATTATTTCCAAAACCATTGTATTGAACTAGAA
This sequence comes from Jaculus jaculus, assembly GCF_020740685.1. Classification (NCBI taxonomy): domain Eukaryota; kingdom Metazoa; phylum Chordata; class Mammalia; order Rodentia; family Dipodidae; genus Jaculus; species Jaculus jaculus. Next base: position 38,354,267 of record NC_059104.1, read on the forward strand.
AGGCTGAATTATTAAGGGATGGTCATAACACAGCTAAGAGTTTAGTCTACACATTGATTTTGTGTGTGTGTTCAAATTATACTTTCAATTGAGAAGAATACTCGGGATGGAGCAGTTTTAAGATTGTGTTCTAAAGCATAAGAGGATTTGTTTCAGAAATTAAGTTCTTACTTGTGGATGAATCAGGCAGTAAGAGGAGCTGAGAGGAACACAGGCTGGTCTGAGCGGATGGTGCATTGAGTAATGAGTATGTATTTCAGGACAGGAACTGATTATAAGCAAGTAACTCAAGCACATTGTGCCTCAATTCCCTACCTGTTAAATGGAGGCTGAAATATTGACTTATTCTGAATATTAGCTAATCAACGGTGGTGGGAAAGCAGTGTGCAATCTAAAGTGCTATATAGATGATATATTGTTTTCACCATCACTACTAATAATTATAGCGATCATAAAAAGCGAATGATCCTGCTGTGGAGAGTGTGTGTCTCTCAGGAAAGTTATTTTTTCTTAGTCTGTTTTCGTGTGTCAATGGGCTCCTTAAGGCCGCTTAATTGAATAAACGCGAGGATTTCAATACTCAGAGCCTATGTAGCCTCAGAGGAGAATCTTTACACTAAAAATCACAAGGGCTTTAGTTATCATCTGGGTGGGTCTAACTTTTAGGACATCATTCCTATCTCCAGAACGTTCATTGAGGAGAATTAGTGTGAGCAATTTCTTCTCCTCTGTATTTAAATGTCACAAGTGCAGCTTGTGAAAAATGTTGCAACAAGAAAGTTCTATGACATATTGCTCTTTTCAATGGGCTTTTTAATCTAGTTTCTTCGAACATGGCAAATTAGACTAAAAAGGAGGACTGAAGAAATTAAAAAAAAAAAAAAAAGATTCAGAGCCTTGGTTATTAGTTGCTACAGAATGAACCAAGCCCGGCCAGGTTAATTTTGCTCTTGGGTAGGAAGTCTACCTGGAGCTCAGTGATATGGGTCACGTGCTGTTCTACTTGGTGTGGGGGAGGTGGCAGCTCTGAGATTCCAAATTGGAACTCGTCAAGAGCCATTCCTGGGTAACATGCTGGCCCATGACATCTTGGGATGTATTTTTTACTATTTACTTAAGGCCAGGGAGGCAGAACAATGACTCCATTTTACATGAAGTTGGCTTATGATGCGCGGACAGGCAGCAAAAGACACCAGATGGCTTGGAGTCGAGGTGAACCGGGGCTCTGAGGCTCAGGAAAGTTGCTTGTCTGTGAATGTTTCACTCACTTGGAAGCTGAGGGACCCAGGGGATCACCTGCCTTTGGTTTTGTGTCTTGAAACAATGTAGCAAAGTCCTAGAGCCCCAAAGGATATCCTATTTCTAGAAGGGACTAAAAAAAAAAAAAATCCCCAGGCTGGGTTGGAGAGATAGATGGCTTAGCCGTTAAGGCATTTGCCTGCAAAGCCAGAGGATCCCTGTTCAAGACCCACCTAAGCCAGATGCACAAAGGGCAGCATACATCTGGAGTCCCTTTACAGCGGCTGGAGGCCCTGGCTTGCCCATTCTCCCTCTCCCCTCCCCCTCTGCTTATTTCCCCCTCTCAAATAAATACATAAAAACATATTTAAAAAAAAAAAAGTCCAGGCTATTTTAACCAATCCTTCTTTCTCTCAGCATGTTGCATTCCAGAAGGTTCTGCAGTTATCCTTGAAAAGGACAAGAAAGCAGGGGGAAAACCGTGGGAGTCTAAGGACCCCAGAATACTAAGCTGCAGAAACGTTTTAGCGGTGGTTTGAATCAGATGTTCCTCCCCCCCCCCCATACTCATACAATTTGAAAGCTTGGCCTCCAGTTTGTGGTAACTTGGCAGGTAGAACGTTGCTTGAGGGGGTATGTCACTGGGGTGGGCTTCTGGATGTTGGAGCGGGCTGTCCCATGCTCCAGTCTGGCTCAGTCTCTTGCTGCCGTCGTCGTCCACCCGCTGTGGCAGAGGGGAAGCCGGTGTCTGCTTTCCGTGTGCTCACGAAGCTTCCCCTCAAGAGGCACGTGAAATGCTTTCCTCCCATCCAGTGCTTTTGGTCAGGCGCTTTATCTCAGCAACAAGAAGGCAAGTACCTCTGAAGGCTGGCCCACTCACAGGTTTGGCTTTTGGTCTGGGAAGACGTCAACATCTGGGGGCTCAAACACCTTGGACTCCCCAAGTCTTGTTGTCTGGGTCACTGTGCTCCCTGCAATGCTCTGTGCAGCATGCTAGCCGCGGGGAAGCCAGATTTCTTTCGCTTCAGCTTTAGGATCTCAGTCAGGGAGAATGTTCTGAAATTAAACAAAAAACAAAAAAACAATGGGGGAGCCAGGAGGAAGAAAGTCACCTAGCTTTCCATTTTTATTCAGCTCAGACGACTCTAATAAAATACCCTTGAAAGTGGCTTAAGCTGCCACTCATTTCTCACAACATTGGGAGTTCAAAGCCTGAGGTCAGGCTGTCAGCATGGCTGCCTGCTGGTGGGGAGTCCCCCCCTGAATCATACGTGGCTGCATCTTCCTGTCCCCCTCCATGGCACAGAGATGAAGCATAGATGATTCCTTCCTGATGAAGATAGTAATTTCATGGAGATTCTGCTTCCATAACTAATTTAAACCCACTTACATTCCGAAGGCCTCCTAGTGCCATCACATTGCTGGCTATAGCTTCAAAGACTGGGAAACACAAATATATATCACAGTTGCTTTTTTTTTTTTTTTTTTTTTTTTTTACATGGGTGCTGGGCTCAAACCTGGGCCCTCATAAGTCCTCATGCTTGCATATCAAGTTCTCTTACTCAACTCCACATTCACTTTTGTCACACCCTTGTCATTGGAGGTAGTTTTTCAGAGCAGCCCATATTCAAAGGAGAGAAATTAGCTCCACCTTTTTGGGGGGACATGGGAGAAGTCTTACAAACATTGCAGCCATGCTTTTAAACCACTACAATTTAGAACACAGAGTGAGAGTCTGAGTGAGGTCTGCATCCTTTGAAAGGCTACAGTAAGGACTGTACCTCACCCCCAATTACCTGAATCTATCTGATTCTATCTTCACTCACATTACAGCTGTACCTAGGTGGTAATTTCAATGTGGACTTTCCTCCACCTCATGTGTTTGTGCATGGCATTATACTCAGTCCCCATGTGGTAGCAATTTGGGAGGTGGAGCCTTGCTGGAGGGAGCGAGCCCCTTGGGACAGGCCTCGGGGTGCTACAGCCGAAGTGTCCCTTGCCAGAGCTCATTCACTCTTGTGACTGTCTCTCAGCTGCTGTGGAAAGATGTGATGCCCAGCCTCTGTTCTGTCATGCTTTCTATGCCATGATGAAATTTCCCCTTTATACTGTTAGTTGAAGTAAATCTTTTCCTCTTATCAGATGCTTCTGGCCAAATGTTTTATCGCAGCAACAATAAGAACAACAACCACCACCACAACGAAGGGACTGCAACATCCACTACACCTAGTTCTTAGGCGGGGGGATTTGCGTGTGATGTTCTCTTTGCTATCTGCAGCTGTCTAGATGACCTCTCCTTTCCTGCCTCGTTGTCTTTCTGCCTGGACTCTAGTATTGGAATGCGGGTTTGAACTCCAAGGCACTTCCATACGTACAGCTGTGCTTAAACCCTAACTGTGTACTGGAATCACTAAAACGACGATTTCTTGCTCTAAAACAGTATGCTTTGGATCTTAACTGGCTTAAGAAATGGCTGTTCTTTCTCACACGGTGGCAGGTTGGTTGGGCGATTCTCTCACTGGCATTTCCTGAGCCTACTAAAGCAACCAGTTATGGACTGTGTTGGACGGGGGATGCCCTGTAGCCTCATGCGCTGTCACCCAGCCTGCGTTCTCTCTTCCGTGGTTGGCAAGGTGTGAACAAGCTGCCACCTCCTGCTCCTGCTGCCGTGGAAGAGGAGGCTGAGTGACTCTAGCTGCCACTGTTTTCTTACACTGATGAACTGAGACCTACTTAAACAATGAACCAAAATGAACCCCAGTCTCTTAAGTTGCTTCTTCAGGTACTTATGTCATAGTGACAAGAAATGTAATAAACACACTGGTTTTGTAGTGTAGGCACATTATTAATTGACTACATAAATTTATGAGAGGCTACTGGACATCCTTTTCCTCAGCTCTAAAATGAGAATGATGGCAGTGCCTACCTTACAGAACATGCACAGCAATGTCACACTTTAGGTTTCAGAGCAGGATGCCCCTCACTGTGTTCCCTTATTGTAGTCTGGAATTTCTTTCATCACACCATGGCCATTATCATCTTATTTGCTTGTTATATGGTTGCCTTTCTTAGGATTAATGTTTTACTCCATGGTGATAGGAAAAATATTCTTTTGTTTCCCCTCCCCACAATATCTAGCAATATGCCTACATATAGTGGATATTCAGAAAATATGTAAATATTTGCTGAATGAATAATCGCTAAGCAAACAGATTGAGTAAAAAAAATGCAAAGAAATGACTCAAAAAAGCATAGGATTGGCTTGATAAAACAATATCCTTATGTTATAGCTAGAATTGTCAGCTATAACTGCACAAATATTTCCAGAGATTTCAGAACACTCTCTTCAAGAGTGGTGAGATTCTGTTTTTTTTTTAGTGATGTGCACAGTGTATACAGCCATGTTGGTACCATCGTGAACCTTCTCCTTGTCCTCCCCCTCCACAGGGACTCTCCTTGTTGGGGAATATGGGTCATGCATTGTGGGTTAGCCATCAGTTATGGGTAAGAGGCAATGTCTCTGTGCATAATGACCCAACATGTGGCTCTAACATTCTTTCCACCCCCTCTTCCACAAATTTATCTGAGCCATGTTGGGTTCTAATTCCTCTGGGAGAGGTGGGATCCCTGAAGCCCCTCTCCCATCCACGTGGGAGTGTTAAAGCACTCAGTCTTGGGCAGGTCCTATACAGGTTACTATAGCAACTATGATTTTATGAGTGCAACTACCACTTTGTGTCTAGGAGACAGTGTTTTGCAGCAATCCTTCCAATCCTCTTGCTCTTACATTGTACTCTAATTTTTAAGAGAAAAAATTAAATTATTTTTGTTCCATGTATGATATTATTATAATATACTGGTTACTTTTGTGTTGTTCTGACCACAATACCTAACAGAAACTACTTATGGGAGCAATGATCTATTTCTCCATTTCATCGTGGCGGGGAAGGCATGTGGAACATCTCTTAGTGCATGGTGGTAGGATATGTGGAGAGGCTATGTATATCATGGCAGACCAGAAAACAAAGAACCCAAAAAGAGTCAGATGTGACCTACTTCTACCACATTGGTCTCACCTCCTAGAAGTGCTACAGATTCCAAAATGGTGACATGGGCTGTGGAACAGCATTCAGAACATGAGCCTGTGGGTCACATTCATACACAACCCTTCATGTTCAGCAAGTCTTTTAAACTTAGGTGAAGTCGGTTATTGGCACAGCAAGTTATGATGCATGGTGGTTATACAAATTATGTGGAAACTCCTTTCTTATCAACATGAGCACTTGCAGTCATATTAAAAAATATTAAAGCTGGGCGTGGTGGCACACACCTTTAATCCCAGCACTTGGGAGGCAGAGGTAGGAGGATCGCTGTGAGTTCGAGGCCACCCTGAGACTCCATAGTGAATTCCAGGTCAGCCTGAGCCAGAGTGAGACCCTACCTCGAAAAACTAAAAAACAAAATATATATATATTAAAAAGGAAGCTAAATGTGGTTCAATAAAGAAGGATCCAGGAGACTTAGATTCTAAGACATGCTGAATACGTACCATGAAATAATGGTGTTATTCTGCATGAATCATTTAATTTTATAGTTTTAGAAATTTTATCTCTGGGACAAACATTTTTTTCCTTCTGCCTCTGGTATTCTATGGATTTTATGATGATTTCAAATTTGTATCAAAGTTGAACTGATATGTTCAGAAAATACTATGATATATATATATAGACACATAGACTTCACCTACCAACCTCTCCTGAGCTCTATTTATAGTGGCATCTTTGTGTCACACACAATTTTTCAATTTTATGTTTCATTTGATATTGAGTACTTAGTCAGTTATTCAACTTCTGTTTCACTCTAGTTCCTTGAAAAAATATTTCTAGAGTTCCAGGAAAATTATGAGAAACAACATATGAGACAATTTAAATATGTGTCCATTGTTTCCTTTGCTATATTGGTTCCTAGAAATAGCACAAGAATACCACTGAATGGGTGGCTTCAGAAACACTGAAGAATTTATATATATATATAAAATTTATTTTTGCACAGGTATAGGCTGGGAGTCAATGATGAAGTGGTTAGAATGTTTGTTTCTACTGAGATCTCTTACAGCTTGCCAGTAGCTAGTTTCTCTGTGTCCTCACACAGTCCTTCCTCTGGGCATGGACATCCTAGTATCTTTTGTATATCCAAATTTCCAAATTTTGATTTTTTTTTTTTTTTTGAGGTAGGATCGATCTCACTCTAGCCCAAGATGACCTGGAATTCACTTTGTAGTCTCAGGGTGTCCTTGAACTCACAGAAATCCACCTATCTTTACCTCCCAAGTGCTGGGATTACAGGTGTGCACCACCATACATATCTAGCTCAAATTTTGCCTCTTTAGAGGACTTCAGTTAGGTCAGATTGTGACTTACCTTAAAGATTCATTTAACTTCATTGCTTCATTAATTCCATATTTATAAACTTGTTATATCCTGATGCTGAAGGGTTAGTGCTTTATTATATGAATTTAAGGAGATAACAAATACTTAACATACACACACACACACACACACACACAAATTTCAGTGTTCCTAATTAAAACATATAAGCCTTTAACTACCAATAGATTACAAGTTATATTTAGAAATTTTATTAATTGAAAGAATTAATTTTTGGATTTTAAGAAGAAATCAGGGCTGGGAAATGAAGTAAAGAGCATACATTTTCTAAAATATTTTCTCAGTTGTTTTTTTGGAGGTATGCATCTTGTAGATAAATGGCTTTGTGATATTTTTAAGTGGGTAATACAACATAGTATTGTAGTGAAGAGTATGGGCCTTGCTGACACTGAATATTGACAAGTACAAGAGAAACAAAAATCAAGTAGATCTGCTTGGACCAACTAAAAGTGCAAATCCTCACAATGAAAACATGCACATTTTCACACACACATTTCCAAACTATTGCACAAAAATGATATAATTTTCTGAATGGAATATAAGCTCTAAGTTATTTCATCCTACTCTTATTTTTTTTTTCAAGAGAGGAAACTTGGGCCCAGAGAATTGTCTCATCTGTCATAACCCACAACTCAGATTATTCTTCTGTTATTCTGATTTTGTTCTCATACACCTATTTTCTATTCTTTGGTTCATGTTTATGATGATTTATAACATGTGTGCATACACACACACACAAACACATGTATGCACGCATACACACACACACACACACACACACACACACACACACACAATTTCTACCGAATAAAATAAGATTACAAAATCAAAAGTTCCAAGTGGGTGACTTGCAATTGAGCTTTGCTTGGACACACTCTTAAAATATTTTCTAAATTGGTGGTTAACATTTAAAATGTCTGAGGTTGAATATAAAAATCCATATGAAAAGCATCTTTAAAAAAAATCAGGTCTTGCAAAAGCCAGAGCCCGCATTTCTTCTTAGAAATCAACCGTCAGAAATGAGAAGCAGCTGCCTGTTCTCTGACAGGATCTTGTCTTCCAGCATCTCCCCGGCTCTTTATGTCCTCATTACCCCTCCCTCCCCCACTCTCGCTCTCTCTCACCCAAGGTAAAGAAAGAGTGGAAAGCCAAACGTATGTTTCAATAATGATGTTCTCCATCCAGTCTTGCATTTATGTTCTGTGTCTCACTCTTAGATGTATCATGTGTGCAAAGAGTGCTGCAGTGAAGTATTCTTAGCTTTACTGAGACATCATCACACTTACGGAGACTTAACAACACTGGTAGAATTCGAAGGTGGAGGAATAGACCCACCCAGAGGTGTGTTAGGACATTTGGCAGGTAAGTGAGGGTCAAACCAGGCTAAAAACCATCCCTCTCTCCTTCGGATGAACTTTGCTGGTGAGAAGATACATTCTCCCTACTCTATGCACTTAAAAATTACTGTTTTTAGTATTTCCTTCAAAACATAATTCCATCTCTAAAGATCCTGTTTGTGTATAACTTAAAACTGTAAATACCTGATCCCTCAACCAGATCATTCTATATATATTTAATTTTGTTAATTTCTAATATGGTTGTATGAGATCTCAAACTAAATTCATTTCTTAAATGATCATGACATCTTTTAACTATTTGATTTTGGAGAAATGCCTTTGCGTCATTAAAAGAAAGGAATTAGTTTATCCAAATGAAAAACTGAGTATTGATTTTATGAGAGTTTCTGGAAGCAATGTAAACTGTAAGATCAAAAGATGAGTGACTGGAGGGAGATCCAAAATTCAGTAGGCCTCACCTGGACAGCTCAATTACAATCATAAACTCAATACTCTCAGAGTTCCACACAACTATCAAAGCAATTCCATATTAGAAAAATGAGCTTTCCCAACCCAGCTAACTCTTAATGTGTTCGATTGTTTTCTATTTAGTAGAATCCGTTACACTCATTGCATCGCAATGGAAGGAAATTCCAGTCACTCCATAAAAGTTCATGTTCATCTCAACTTCAGATAGTCTTTAAAAAGAATAACTATTAACAGATTTGAACTTTATGTCAATGCAAAAGCAGGATGTTGAGGATGAATGACCTGGATAGCAAAACAAGTATTCAGTAAGGCTTAAAGCTTACTAATCAGTAAACAGATGTTACAAGGTATTGCCTACTTAAAACATGCAATTCTTCATCAACTGATGATAAGAAAAATGTACCTTTTGGCTACTTATCTCTCATGCTATCAATCTCTTAAATGCATCACATACTTTGGACTATAAAAATTAAATATTTTTCAGCTCAGCTATTTGCTTTCAAATGAATGGAGGATCTGTAAACTGTTATTACATATAAACTCAAAGGTCACTAATGACCAAAGTTGCCTGACTTTTCCAGCATTTTTCTTTTTTGTCATTTCCTTCTACCTTAAATAAAATTGTTTGTGGTGGTGGGAAGGGGACTAGCCAAAAGCTGGAAATTTATAAAGTTAAAAGGAAAAAAATTCCCCCAAAATGTGTGTCTAAATGTCCTTGCTGGGAGTGACCTCTCATAAACAAACAATCCAAAAATGATAGTAATAATACCTGTTATTTTAAAAAATGTCCTGACACATATCTGTAGCACAGACAACTGTCATAGAGTTGGGCAGGAATGAGGGGCTGTACTGATCCCTGGGGCAGGAAATGGGAGAAGAGCTGGGGCAAATGCTCACGCAAAGGCTTTCGTCTTGCTTGTCTTCCTGAGGGGCTTTGTGCCCCCACAAACTTACTCTCTAAAGTCCTGAATTCACTTCCATACTAATTATAAGTCGTTACTGCAATATAAAAACCATGGAATTTTGGAGCTGAAAGAGAGGTTATAGGAAACTGCATGGAAAAAATGATTTACATATCCTAATATTCAGAAAAAGAAAATTAATTGACTCACTCGGAATTCCTCCATTGGCTCATGGATGCATTTACCCAGCATATCCTTAGAAGCCAAGTGTACAGACTTCTCTTTCACCATAGATTGCTTTTGTCTCAACATGGTGAAAACGTGTATAAAGTCTTTACTGATAATCAGGGAACACCCATGTAATTTACACAGAGTATATGCAGCACCCACAAAAGATTCAAGCTTAGTGTTCCTTTGGTTGAACTCAACTAAGTGAAAGATTTTACAATACTAATAACCAAAGGTTGAATACAAATAATTAACTGCCCCTCCCCTTTGCTGAAAAATGATTTGTGGGGCCAATTTGGGCAATGTGTATCCATTTTAAAAGGAGGTGTCCAGGAAAGTTTGAACTACTACCTTCCTCCTAAGCTATATGTAAAATTATGGCTTTGTCCTAGTGTGAGCCTCATCTACATGCATAGTTTTCCTCAAAGTCATCTTTTATATTTATCACCATGGAAGAATGGTTGCTGCCCTGGATGTGAGCCTGACCCCCATGAAAATGGTAAATGCATTTCCAGAAGTTGCATCTTGAATTTTTTTTCCCTTTGTATTTTCTTATTGCCATTCATGCCATTAGAATAGTAACAGCCACTTCTAAAGTAACAAAGTTCCAATTCAGAAGTGAGATTCTATAAAGCGCTTCAAATAGTTCACATGGCTTTAAAAAAAAAAAAATTAAGCCAGCTCAATGGAGTGGAAGTGTTACTCCCTCACTCCCTATGGTTTCTGAAAAGCCATTAGCAACACATGTCTCCTTCGAAGCATTTATGCTCACATTATTTTCTTTGGTTTGTTTCCCAGTCCTGCTGTCTTCTTATAAATAACACTTGCAAACAGGAACTTAACTGCACGCAATGGGGAGAAAAGTTGTCTTTTTTATCTTTCCTTTTCTTTTCAGCATTATAGCTTCCACATGACTAAAAGGATGGCCAGCTATTGCACACTCAACCCATCAGGAGCCCTGACTCTCACATGAACACCATCACTTGAAGATGAACACTGGAAATACAATGCGATGGTATTTCTCTAAATACTGTCTTTAAAAACTGTGATAAGACTGTACACATGTTTCAATAAAGAGATGATACAGTCTTTCATTTGCTTACTTCCCACCACCTAGTATGTACTTAATGTAACCATAATCTGTTAAAATAACGTATTACTATTATTTTTACTCTGTAAACAGCATTCAGTTTTGTATTAAAATTATTTCCTATGGGAAAAAAACTAGTTCATATGTCATGCTAGATCCAAGACTTGTTATGGGACTGAACATGACTCATGAACCAGTTAGCATTTTAGAGAACAATCTTCCCCAATTATAGTTGTCAAACACAGCTATTCTAAGGGCAATAGACCAGAGACAGTCTTAATGAACAGTCAAATGGTGGCCCGTGCTTTAAGGATAGTTTGTAGGAGCTATCACTGCATATGAATGCTCTGTGGGAAAGTAAGCGAACCCACAGCTAAGAGGAGAAGAGTCTGTTAGGATGGAAGGTTCGTCATTAGAGAACTAGCATCTTGAAATGATAAAATATTTGTGTCACATTGAGATGCACTGGGCACATCTTTAGTTCAGGTTGCCTTCATATCACAGTATCTTCTCTCAAAAACTGTAAGAAAGAATATAAAATGAAGAGTGAGTTTATGGTAGGTTCATGTTGATATGCATCACATCTACCTATGAATAAATACTAACTGTTCTTCCCAAAATATGTAGAAATCTGACATGGAAGGAATATAGTTGTTGGGTAAAGGAGGAAAAAGTGAAGAAGGTATAAGAATGAAAGGAAAATTATAAAGGGGTAAAAACAAGTAATAGTATTATTTATTCAACATTTTTCTTAAATTTGAATATACATATGTGTATGTATATCACAATAAAATATTAAATCCAATTATGTACACATTATCTTAAAAAATATCTTCCCAGGGCAGTTATCTGATTTAATTCTAAGAACTTTCTTCAGCTTCCAGAAGGATGAGCAAATCAGCACATATGAAATGACCAGGGAAAATTCTACTTGTTAATCAAGAGAATTAAAGAAATGCTTAGTTACATTCATTTATATCTAATAAAACTCAATAAGGTTGTCTATAAAGTTACCAACAGTCCCAGTTATTCCCTTATTGGGCATTTATGCTAAAAGCTCCATGCCTTAGAGATATTTGCTCAACCATGTTTATAGCTGCTCAATTCATAATAGCTAAGAACTGGAATCAATCCAGGTACCCATCATTGGACAATGATAACCAAGATGTAGTATGTCTTCACAGTGGAATGCTACTCAGCAGTTAGAAAAAAAAAAATGACACAATGAAATTTGTAGAATTTGGAACAGATCATACTCAGCAAATTCACACAATCACCGAGAGACAATTATCACATGGTCTCACTCACTTGCAGCTCCTAACCTGGATCAGCCAGAGATGCTGACATATCTAATAAGGCATCTTGATAGACTAAAAGTTTGAACCCTCAACAGGACACTGGAGAGAGCTCCTGAATTGAAGGGCCCTGGAGATGATAAGACGACGCCTAACCTGAAATTTCTAATTTCTCCTGTGTCTTTTCTTTTCTTTTTCTTTCATTTTCTCTTCTATTCCTTTTCTTTTCCTCTCTCTCTCTCTCTCTCTCTCTCTCTCTTTCTCTCTCTCTCTCTCTCTCTCTTTCTTTCTTTCTCTCTCTCTTTATTTCTTTCTCCTTCTTTCTTTTTCTTCTTTTATTTTTCCCTTGGCACTGGCCTGTAACTCCCTGTACCAGGATGTGGTTAACATCCTTAATGAGCAGTTGATCAGAAAGACCTGCAAGGTTTCCCAAAACAAGACAGACTTCTCTCAGAGCACTTGATTACTCATCAGAGGTTAATGGTATGACCCTGCTGCTGAAGGTACCATATTCTGTCAGTACAGATCATGGAGACCTGGCTGGAATCTGGAAGAGAACCAGTCTCCAGCCAGTTAGCCCATATAGTGCTAGAAGGTGCTACATAAACTGCTGGGGAAAGTGGCCAACATCTGTCTGAGCAACTTGCGGTCTAAGCTACTCAGAAACAAACAACTTGATGTGATGCTCACTTAAGCGCAATTGTGGCACGCAGCCATGCTACTGCTCTTGGATTGGCTAACAGTGGAAATAAACCCATATCTGGAACTGAGAAATAAGACAGAATCATATCAAAATGTAGCAAAAAGCTTCAGGTTCAATGAGATAAACTTCCAGACCAGGCACGGTTATGGAGGAAGGGATATTTATTGAAGCTTACAGATCCAGGGAAGTTCCATAAATGGCAGAAGTAGCTGGTCTGCTTTCACAGGTCCAAGCAGAGAGAAGCACAAGCCAAAAGCCAAAAGCCACATAGCATAGCAGACTTCAGGAACTCCAGCTAAGCACAAGTTGCATATCTTTACACTGAAATCTGAAACCCACCACCACATCTTAAGATCTGCCCTATGAAATGTCCTCCACCCAGGTGGCTGCAGATGCAAACTACAAAGAAATAGAATACTGAATATACTGGGGGCCATCTTTTCAAACTACCACACCAGATAATGAGTTTACTTTCCAATATCAAGCTTCCACTAATCTCAGGCTACAAGAGGGTCTACCCATTAAATTCTGTCTAAACTAATAATGGTTATCCCATTTAAATTGCGCTGACTTCACTCTCCACTGGAGAATCTGCTCCTCTTTTTTAGATGGAAGTGGGACCTTAGGAGAGAAATGACCCATCACACTTTACCTAAGAGCCCTTCACTGAAGTAGACTTAGAATGAACCCAACATGGCTAAGAGAATTTAATAGCAGAATGGGCAGAACGATCGCTCGAGCCACAAGTTGGGACATTATGCACAGAGACATTGCCTCTTTCCTTTAAGTGATGGCTGCCCCCACAATGCATGGCCCACAATCCCCATGGGGATGATGGGCATCCTGAATAAGGAGGGTCCCTTTGATGGGAGGAAGGAATGAGGAAAAGGGTGATACCAACATGTGCTGTTTACATACTGATTCTGTCCATAACTAATAAAATAATTTTTAAAAAATCTCCTCAATCCTAGGCCAGGTGTGGTGGCCCATGGCATTAATCCTAGTACTCACTAGGCAAGAGGTAGGAGGGGAATTGCCATGAGTTTGAGGTCAGCCTGAGAGTACATATTGATTTTTTAGGACAGCTTGGGCCAGAGGGAAACCCTACCTCAAGAAAAGCAAACACCAACCAACCAAACAAAAAACTCAATCGTATGTTAATTTTTTTTTTTTACCACAAATAATGATATATTCTTCTTTCAAACATTAATACTTACCTGCATCACAGAAAAGATAGGGCATATAGGTTGAGTGTGAAGCCAAAAAATTGAAAGAACTCTACAAAAAAATCCAACGCCAGAAAAAGACCATTTAGACAGTCAGCCCTTACACGTATCCTGTCATACATCCAGGTGTACTGCCCAGATGGCACAGGTATAAAACCCATGAAATGGGAAAAATGAGATTGTGAATGCTATTATGACTGTTCTACATCTATAATACATTTATCCCACGAGGCAGTTGTACAGCTGTTAATGTATATGGGCTTGTATTTTCTCTTGTACTTGCAAAGATATTTAAGATTTATGATGATGGGTAGCTTTCCTCTATAAAGACTGCGAAATAAGGAAATTTACCAAGGGTCCAATCAGCTGATGAGATGCATTCCCCAAGGATTATTGCAGTAAATGAATAAGCAAGATAGAAAAGTTTTTCTGGCCTAGGAGCCAGCTATGGAGGAATTAAAAGCAGAATTTTTAATTCTTAGTTGGTTTATTCTGTTAGTATGTTATCTTGAGTTAACTGTTCTGAAGCAGAAATAAAAGGAGTTGTAAAATTGTATTTCCACTTTCAGAGGAAAGACATGGACATAGCCATGGAGCTTGAACTTATTCTCTGACTCTAAGAAGCAAGGATTTTTCGGGCTGGAGAGTTAAGCACTTGCCCGTGAAGCCTAAGAACCCTGGTTCCGGTTTGAGGATCAATTCCCCAGGGCCCACATGAGCCAGATGCACAAGGGGTGCACACATCTGGAGTTCATTTGCAGTGGCTGGAGGCCCTGATGCACTCATATTCTCTCTCTCTCCCTCTTTCTATCTATCCCTCTCAAATAAATAAATAAAAATAAACAAAAAAAAGAAGTAAGGATTTTTCAACTGTGCAATGCAAAGCCATGTGCAGTGGTATGTTTTCATACATTCATACGAGCACAATCTTATGACATTGTTTCAGTACTGTTAAATTTTAGTAAAGTAATTTTATGTATTTGCACAATTTTTTAGGCTGTTTTCTTTTATTTTTTCAAGGTAAGGTTTCACTCTAGTCCAGGCTGACCTGGAGTTCACTATGTAGTCTCAGGTTGGCCTTGAACTCATGATAATCCTCCTACCTCTGCCTCTCAAGTGGTGGAATTAAAGGCATGTGCCACCATGCCTGGTATTTTCTCATTTTAAACAAATATGGTATTTGTTCTTGAACAATACCTAGTTGTCTTTTTTTCTTCAATACTGAGTCTCCTTTTTGTTAGATAGCATGGATGTTTCACTCCTCATTCCAGAACACTTTAAACCAGAACTCACTTTTATTTTATCATTTATTAGAAAGAGAGGGAGAGCAAGAGAGAAAGGCAGATAGAATGGCCCTGGCCTCTAGCCATTGCAAGCATACTTCAGGTGCATGTGCCACCTTGTACATCTGCCTTACATTGGTGCTGGGGGCTTGAACCTGGGATCTGAGGCTTTGTAGGCAAGTGCCTTAACTGCTGAGACTCCAGCCCTGTACCTAATTGTCTTTAACAAGTATTGGGAGCAGTCTTCATTACCATTCTTGCCATGAGAACCACAGACTTAGTGGATTAACGTAGCACAAGTATGTTGTCATCTTATGGGAATCAGAAATTCCAACTAGGTCTCATTTAGTTAAAATCAGGTTGCAAGCAAGGCTATGGTGTTTCTGGAGGCTCTAACCACCTCTGAACCCTCTGCCCTTCTCTTTTCCAACTTCTCCCACTTGCATTGTCTGACTCCAGCCCTTTTCATAGCCTGTTATAAGAAGTATTGCAGCTTCTAGTGTCTGTGGACCATGTTGTCTCAGTTACTCATTTGTAAAAGTCCTTGTGATCTCATTGAGCCCAGCACCTGCAGCACTCAGGACAATCCTTCCAGCTCAAGATTTTTAATTGGCAATTAAAGAAATTTAATTGGCAATCTCTTTGGCCAAGTAAGGTAACATTTCCACAGGTTCTGTGAATTATAATATGAGCATCTTTGGAGGGCCATTATTCTGTCTACTGTGGTGGATGGATCCATTTGACTTCACTGAGGAAAGTTGACTTTCCACCATTATCAGCATATGCCCTATCCAAAATTTCAAAACTCATAGTTAATCTTGCATTCCATCATCATAAGTTTGGTACTGAATTCTCATTCTTGCTCAGAATAGGCTTCCCTCTATATCCACTTGTGGATTCAACCAATGTGGATTTAACCAACAAATGGGTTAAAACTATTAATTAATCTATTATACATGTTTGGAATTTTCTTACCTTATTCCCTAAACAACACAGTATAACATCCATTTTCACACATGATATGTATCACAAGCAATCTAGAAATGGCTTAGAGTATTCAGGATGACATGTTTATGCTATATGAACATACTGTTTCATTTATGCAAGGAATCTGGATATATGTGGATTTTGGTATCCACAGAGATTATAGAACAAAATTCTCTACAAATATCGATGGGCTGGGCTGGAGAGATGGCTTAGCGGTTAAGCGCTCGCCTGTGAAGCCTAAGGACCCCGGTTCGAAGCTCTGTTCCCCAGGTCCCACTTTAGCCAGATGCCCAAGGGGGCGCACGCGTCTGGAGTTCGTTTGAAGAGGCTGGAAGCCCTGGAGCGCCCATTCTCTCTCTCTCCCTCTGTCTTTCTCTCTGTGTCTGTCGCTCTCAAATAAATAAAAAATAAAAATTAAAAAAATATCGATGGGCAAATATATATGAACAGCCATCAGAAATGTTTGTTTAATGATGAAAAACAAGTCCACACAAACAGGAGCAATGTCTGCAGATTTTTTTAAATGTCACAGTAGCCTTCTCCCCATCACAGAGTCGGAATTCAGCTCTCTATGTAGATGAGCAGTATTCTTAAAGAGCCGTTTTCTCTGGTTTTTCACTTAGCAGCTCCAGTGATTATCAGGAAATAAATCAACCGTCAGCAGTCATAGACAGCTATTAAATCCGAGATTTGAACATCTTAATTGGTGCGTTAAAAGTTAAAGAGCCTAAGCCATATTAGATACATAAAGCTGCTTATATGAGTCAACTTTGTGGTGTTATTCCATGTTTAAGAAAGCATCACATTATTTTCTGGGTTGAATTAATTGGTCTTGAAACTTTTATTTAAAAAAAAATGAGGGAACTAGAATAAAAGTCTTAGCTATACATTGCAGTTGTGGAGCAATTATCCAATTGTTTATAGCAAATGCAACCCATGTCTACTTAATATTACAAAAATATCTCGATTTGGGGCAATGTAATTATCAAATTGTCTAACATATCTGCCCTTGGAATTCCCTGACCTTAGAATTCATAGTTGTTTAAATGTATCACAATCATCCTTAGGATTTCTTACTTTTCTTTAAGATTTTTGAGACCAAATTATTGATTTCTCCAGGGATATATAAAATATTGGAACCACCTACCTTTTCAGTGCCTGTTTTATCATTGAGACCATTATGACACAAAACTGTGAGCATAGAATTATGTAGGTTTCCTTTACTTCCTTTCTTAAGTTAAAAAGAAACCTGGGACAAGTAATATAGTTGTGAGCTGTCTGCATCATAAAGTGAGTTGTCAAGAGAGAGATTCAGACAATCCATTAGAAGCATAAGTTTTGGCCATTGTAATCTCTAAATTCTGGTGTCCTTTGAAAACCATGAAAACATATTCCCCTTGGCCTAGTATTAGTTAATTTCAACAAGTTACAGTTTTAAAACCCATCTAATGTCATCCTGTATAAATATTTTCACCTTGTCATGGCATTTTTAGGTATTGTACACAGACCTAATTTACAGAGCCAGGAGATTATTACTTTAAATATCATCTCAATAGATTAAATAATCGTGAAATTGTGAACATTACTAGAACTTTAGATTTCATGAAATATTGTTTTAAAGTTATTAATTATACTTTGCAAAACTTCTAAATATTTTTTTTTTAATTTTTTTAAATTATTTTATTTATTTATTTATTTGAGAGTGACAGACACAGAGAGAAGGACAGATAGAGGGAGAGAGAGAGAATGGGCGCGCCAGGGCTTCCAGCCTCTGCAAACGAACTCCAGACGCGTACGCCCCCTTGTGCATCTGGCTAACGTGGGATCTGGGGAACCGAGCCTCGAACCGGGGTCCTTAGGCTTCACAGGCAAGCGCTTAACCGCTAAGCCATCTCTCCAGCCCCTAAATATTGTTTTAAAAGATTCTTAGATAAGAATCTTGATTTAATTAATAAACTATGTTTTTTTCTCATTTGAGATGTTTTAACAAGGGTAACTGTTCATTTAACAAAAATTCTTTTCATATTCAACTTTCCCTATAAACTAAAGATGTTTAAAAGTGGAATATTCCCATGCCGACTACTTAATTAAAAAATGTGTAGTTTATCTATTTTGGGGATAATTTATGTCAATTTTTAAATCCTGGGTTAATTAAATTTGACCCTACATTCCAGCATGTTATTGGATATTTATTTAAGGAATGCAAATAAGTTTAAATCTAATCTTAATATTAACCACTGCTTATGTAATTAGAAATTAGAATCAACAAGGGGAAAAGAAATGCATTTTAAGTACACACACACACACACACACACACACACACACACACAGAGTCTGTGATAATCCACAATATACCTTTTAATAGTATGATCATTTGGAGCCCATGAAATGGAATTAGCATGTAATGTTTTGGGAAATGTTTTCCTTGCTAGAAATGCTCATTAAGCTATTGGTATTGCAAATGAGAATTGCCTTTTGGTTACAAAATGGCAGCAGCTTCACTTGCCCAGCATCTTCTAGTTACTAGAATTCTGTCTCCAGTGTTTGTTGGGAATGTCTTTGTTCTCACTAAAGTCAGAATGTGAAAGTGTTGAGCAGGCAGACTTGTGACTTTGTGTACATTCCCTGACTTCACAATACAAAGGATGAATATTTTATAAGCATCAGTCATTGCTTTATAATATTATCTAAGACAAATGCTTATCAACATATTTTGTTCTATTTAAAAATATTCACACAAACATATCCATTAGCATATTTTAGTTTCTTTTAATCACTTTTCTGGTGGATTTGTAGTGCTTCATATTTTAATCAGATTCATCCTATGTTTATTAATGAAACTTTAGCAAAATTGCTTATTGACTTTTAAATAATTAAATTCATAAAAATAAAAATTAAATATTTTGTGTATACATAGTTATCTGTAATAAAACTCTCACTAAATTCAGAATAGCCATTGAATACTGCAACACGTTGGCTAACACCTTCTTGCTAAGTATGTGATATGAACCATGACATTACAATCTTAAAACTGTAGCAAGAATGAGTTATGTTTGTACTATTTCCCATTCTCATTATATTCTTTGTCACACAATGAATTAATGTTGTGCCATTTTCTATTCTCATTACAATCTTTTCCTTATGAATGGGGTATCAGAATTTTAATGTCTTTTGTAATCTGTGAAATATGGTAGTATGTTTTGTTATACTACTATGACCTTGCTAATATTTTGCATTTTGATTGGTTAGCCTAAGCTGTAATATACAGGGTAAAGTTAGAATGATTGGCCAATGAAATAATTCTTAGTGCTTTTGACTGTTTTAATAAAATCAGTTCAAACAACATTTTAAAAACCTTAATTTTTACAACCTTGAAAAAAATGATAACCTTGGCATGATAGGTGAGTACATTTTTGTACAGAAACTATAATGGTGGCTTTACTATAAAAATTGAATGCAATATAGTGAAAATATTCAGATTACAGAAAGTTACAAATGACTTTTGCTATAACTTTATTACTCTTATTGTTTTTTATTTGCATATAAACATGAGATTACAAAATTATTTCATTATTTTCTATACTTTCACCCCCACTTTTTCATAAGCCTGTTATTTAAAGATATATAATGGTGCTAAGCATGTTTTTTTGCTCTGTGATATTTGTTTCTTTTACTCCATGTTGGAATATAAAAATCTTGTCTTATATTGCCTTTGGTTATAAAGTATTTTTATACAATATCTAGTGACGTAATACTATAAAGAATTGGCTTTTAGATAGTAACACAGGCTACTTTTTAGCCCCTAAGCTCCTTATAGTAGGGGTCATCAAGTTGACATTGTTATGCATCTTTGTGTGTGCATGTGTGTGTGTGTGTGTGTGTGTGTGTGTGTGTGTATGTGGTATGAATGTATGCAAGGTGTATGTGTGGATGGTTGTGTACGTATGTATATATCATCTACCTGTCAATCAGCCTATGATATCTATTATCTATGGGTCATTTTATGCTTTTACCTTCATTTGGCCCAGGCTTCTTTGGAAATGAAAGCTTATAACCAGGAAATCTTGAGATCTTCAAGTGAGTGCTTTCAGAAGAAAGTTGTGGCTGATATGTATGTTGCTATGTGTTGAGATTTCAAAACAACATGAATATTTATAGGAAAATGAGTAAAGGAACCATATGGGCAATAAGAGTAAAAGTTGTGTTTAACATACAATACTGATTTGAGCATTAATTTCTATAATGCTTTCTTACTACTTTTGAGGAATAGCACTATAGAACTAGGAGGAAGTTATCTGGAGACAAAAGTAAGTACTTTCATAGTCTTATGTCTTCATGAGTGTCTACTTTGAGGTTGTATGTTAATATTTCACTGTGTTTGAGGCACTAAGAAATGAGTCAAATTTTATTCTAAGTTTCTTTAAAAGCAAGTACTCCATGATAAGGATAGTAGAGGTGATAGTTTCTTGACAAAATGGCAAATGTCCAAAAGTACTTTTGATTTCAACAGTCTCAACTTTGAAGAGTTACTTTTAAATCTAAAGGAGTAGCTTTATTTCTTTTAATTATCCCTTTTCTGATTTGGATGCACGTATCTGCATCTTGGTATTACATTCTATAAGGTTATCACTAAACTTTTACTATTCATTCATTCAAAATTCTTCACATGTGACTTCTTCAGCTTTATTGTCACTTCTAAAGTATAATCAGTTTTATGACTGGGAAAGAATGTGAGCTGTTGCTCAGGACTGAAACTATTATCTTTGTGCCATTTATGCACAAAGAAAGATATAATATTCCTATTAGTGAAAATGGAGGTATGCTGAAGGCATATTGTGGTATTGACAAAATATATAAAAAGAAAAACTGACTCAGAGATAATTCACTTTTTTTCACAACCCACTCTAACCCTGCTGTGTCTAATATGAGAATTTCCTTACTCACTATGAAAATAAAGGGACTTTATCATGCTAAAACATCTTTGGGTGTGCACAAGACTACTTCTTGCAAGGAATCTTTTATTCAGCAAAACATCCATTCTCTAGAAATAATGCAGATTTTTACAGCATTTATGAGTTTAAGTTTGGCTTCACATTCTTTTAATGCTTTTTATTGCTTATAATTGCTATGCTCTAGTTTGCTGAATTCTGTTTGAGAGGATACCGGCTCTGGTCTATTTTTCTAACTTGAAAATATCTCTGGTTTGCAGTGTGTACATTGACCTTTTTTTGGACATTCAGTTTTGCAATCACTATTTAGATTTAAAAATTTGAAGGTAAATTCTAACTTTTGGTTGTCTTCCTTTAAAATGTTGAACATAACAGGAGTTTGTAACATTCAGACATTTTTCATGTTCAATTTTAGATGATTAAGGGGTTTTTTAAATTTCTTTACTAGTGGATATTTCATTATTTGTTCCTACATTTTTCAGATATAAACATGTCTAATAAAATTGTCACAAACAATTTCATATAGTTTGTTGATATAAAAAAATTGTGTAATAATGGGCTGGAGAGGTTGCTTAGTGGTTAAGAACTTGTCTGGGAAGCCTAAGGACCCTGGTTGGAGGCACAATTCCTCAAGACCCACATAAGCCAGATGCACAAGGGAGCGCTCAAATCTGGAGTTTGTTTGCAGTGGCTGGAGGCCCTGGTGCGCCCATTCACCCTTTCTCTCTCTCTCTCTCTCTCTCTCTCTCTCTCTCTCTTTCTCTCTCTCTCTCTCTGTCTCTGCCTCTTTCTCTATTTGTCTGTTGTTTTCAATCAAATAAATAAATAACAATAAACAAAAAATGTACAACAGAAGTCAGATGTATGTGGCAAATAGAGTAGTAAAGCAGAATCATGGAAGAGTCAAGTCCTACTCACATCCTCATTAAAACCCAATTTGTAGCATAACCTCAAGATAGGATACTGCACCAGTTACTATAATATCTACGGGCTGAATTACTTCATAATCATACTTGTTTAAGTTGTCCTATGTGATTAAGGGTTAGAAAATTTTCATATTTTTTTCAAGTCTCTTAGGGCCAAATTTAGCCTTCTGGCTTGATACTAGGATTTCTATGAACCCTAAAGAAAACTGTCAGTACACACTAAAGGAAATTTAAGAATTTAAAGCACTGTATGTCTACTGCCTTTTAGGTAATTAAAAAATTATCATTTTCTCCTTTTGAGGCAAATGTAAAAGAAAATAACATAATGAAAATAATACAAAGGAAATCCTACTTGGGAGAAGGTGAGAAGGAGAAAGATGGAAGGGAGGGAGGGAGAAAGAGAGAGAAGCTGGACATGAAATTTTTATTTTCTGACCTTTCTAATGTGGTAAACTAAAATCTATCAGTTAGTGATGATAATTCCAGAGCCAGTTCCTCTGGTCCTCAAGTGCACAGGATAAGAAAGTTGCATGCTTTTTGATATAATCCCTATAGCCACATGTGGGTCTGCATCTCAACAGAAACTGAACGGTAGGTCAGACTGTGAGAGCACCCTGCATTTCTTCCTTTCATGGCCTCTAAATGAGAGATTCAGGGTGTTATGTCCAGAGGGAAATGATCACTCTCCAGTTCTGGTAGGAGCCAAGCTCACCCATTCTGGTCCATACAGAGAAAATCCTCACAAGATATAGCAGCTGGATGATGTCTAGACAGCAATTATGAACGTGTCAGCAGATGGCAGCCAGTGAGAGCCTACAGAAAAGGATCTCAGAGAAGAGACACCGTTCCTTTCCACCACAAAATCACATTAGATTTCCTAGTGTCATGTGGGAGGCCCCTAGAGGAGGCGGTAAAGCAAAGAGAGCTTGGGATAGGAGTTCTTCAAAAGGCGCCCAGTTTAATGGAGTGACATGAGGGGCTTACACAGAACTTCATGTAATTTTGCTTCAGTATTCTTTCAACTAATCAGTGAAAAAGAAAGGGGAACATGGAAAATTCAGGATAAGAAAAAATGTTAAAGACCTTATGTGGGACTGGAGAGATGGCTCAGTGTGTAAGCATTTGCCCTTCAGCGTGAGGGCTGGAGAGAGTGTGAGTTCAAGCCTCAGCACCAAGCTGGGCATGGCCACACACGTGTGTGTGTGTGTGTGTGTGTGTGTGTAAAGAGAAAGAAAGATTCCTGGGGCTTACTGGCTAGCCAGCCTGAGCAGAAACAGCAGCTTCACATTCAATGATAGACTCCATTTTAAAGGAAAACTTGGAAGAATGATGGAGGAAGGAGCCTGATGTTCTCCTCTGGTAACTCCCTGTATGGGCACATGAGTGGCACATCTACTCACACACACAAATGTAGACGCCACAGTGCACATAGTATATGCACACATACACACTTCTTATTTGTTGCCACATACACTCTAGCAACGCCTATATCTTTCACTCATCGATGCCTACTTCTTAAGGTACCAGTTCTCTTCCATGACTTCCATCTCTGGTTTGTCCAGCTCTTGAGATTCAGTCAACGTCATCTTCCAGTTTCTTAACGGCTTCTCGAAGCTCAGTTACACAGACCTAGTTTTAGTTCTTCGCAAGAGCTCCTCTAACATGATGCTCTAGGAATTTGCATTCTTTTTAAATTTATTTTATTTTATTTATTTATTTTTGTAGTCAGTGAACAGAGTCAAGTTGGTACCATCGTAAGCCCCCTCCCTGTCCTTCTCCCTCCACAGGGACCCTTCTTGTTGGGGAATATGGGTAGTGCATTGTGAGGTTAGCCTTCAGAATTTGCATTCTTATTTGTTTTCTTCCACTAGGTGGTAAATATGCATATCCTGTACATCCAAGTTAGTGCTACTCACTAGCATAATATCAGATATGGCAATACAGGTGAAAGAATTAGATGATCTTTTTAAGAAATATCCCTTTTCTGGGCCCCAGCTGAAATAGAATAATTGGCGAAACAAGCAAGAGTGCTGTTTTCTTGGTGAACCTGGTACCAGCACAAAGGTGAAGGAGATCGACACAGAGAGCAATCAACTCCTACCAAATCAGATATCCAGAGACACAGCGGCTCCCAACACCTCATCACTAAAGCAGATCAAAAATGAACCCAACATGGCTCAGGGAAATTTGCGGTAGAGGGGGAAGAAAGAATGTCAGAGCCACACATTGTGTCATGATACAGAGACATTTCCTCCTATCTATAACTAAAGGCTAACCCCACAATGCATGACCCATATACCCCAACAAGGAGGGTACATGTGGAGGGGGGAGGACAGGGAGGAAGCTACCAATGATTCCAACTTGACTGTATTCACTGAGAATAAAACTAATATAAAAATTATAAAAATAGAAATCTCCCTTTTCCTATAATAATGATAATAATCATATTTGGTTTTTAAATGAGCTTTGGATAGTATTTTTTAATACTTATGTACATATTTATTCGAATTCCTCAAGTCAGAAAACAGCTCTCTACCTCACCTTATTCTTTGACACTGGGAATGTTTGAACAAAAAGAATGCAAAGCCCTGGGGTTTCACCAGATGACCCAGCCAAAAAGTCACATCCACTGGCCTAGTGACAGCAGTGGGAATCCTGTTTGGCTGCAGGAGAGGAGCCCCTCATTTTGGCCCCTTTTCCTAACAAAGTTCACTCACTTGAATTCCAGTGTAGTGGAGAGGAAGGGAAAATCCTACTCCATAGTTTTTACTTGGAATCTAGGAATGGCCTGTGTACAGCTACATGTTGGCTGTTGGATAGCTTTCTATTTTAGTTTGTCTTTCTGAAAGGGTCTTGTTGTGTCTCCCAGGCTGGCCTCAAACTTGTGTTCTGATATTAGCCTCCAAAGCGCTGGGGTGGTAAGCATACCCAACCACATCTGGAAGATGACGATTAATCTGTCTTTATAAAATAACAAATTTGGTAATTGAATTCTTTATTGTTTTTTTTAAACAAATTTTGTGCCAATTAAAAAACACAATTATCTTCCTTTTGGAGACCTAAATCTTGGAGAAGAGGTAGATATTTTTGGTGTGTGTGCATGTGGCTTGAATACAGAATCTGAAGTACTGCTGAAAAAATTATAAAGGTTTAATAAACTTTATGCATGACTTGACTACAGTTGTGCATCCAAAGAAAACAAATATAGTTCCTAATTAATTCACCTGAGAATAGCAACTATTTATTTAAAATAAGCAGGTTAGTGAAAATTATAGATAATTGTTTGTAGAATTTTTAGTCTGTGGCTTTGTTAAACTTTCAACTGTCACACAGAGGACTTTAATTTTACAAACTTGTTTTTCTCATGCCTTGTACTATACTTGGGAGTCTTTCTAAAACCATGTTCTTACTGCTCTGTTTCCTTATTTCATTGGGAGATATTTTTAAGGAAATAATAAAAATAAATTAATAAAAACTTCCTTTATTAACTCTTTCTGTTTTGTCTTTTGTGCTGAACTTGTTTTGAGGAAGTGCAAAATTTATTTCTATGCTTGACAATTTTCACACTTAAGTCTGGGCAAAATTCTTCTAAATTAGGTATAGTATTTTATAAGTCTAGTAATATTTAGCCATATTATCTTGAATATTTTATCTAGTAATATATATGAAGTAAATCTTAATATTAGGAAATACAAGGATAGACAAGAATCCCCCCATCAAATAAAACACACAGAAGGCACATATCTATCACCATAACGAATTCTATGTGTCCATTGAATACAAAGTAACAGAATTGGATGGATGAAGTTATGTTAAGTTTTTCCTAGTCTCTTTACTCTTTAAATTATGCCACTTAGTTTATGAGGGAGGGAGGAACTATTCATGCTTAGTGGGAGGTGATTATTCTCAACCATGTTTATTGACAATCTTCATATGATCATGGATGCTTAAATATCTATATTCTCAGTTGTGGTATCAAGAGGTTATTTGGACTTGTACCTCAGGACTCACTCGAGGTTTATGGTCTCTATTTTGTAGCTTTAGTTGAACAGAGAAAGTTGTCTTATGTTGAAGTAAAGAAGGAACAGTGCAAATGATGGTTTAGGCAGGGTAGACACTCTGTAAGAAACAACAGGAGGATGAACATATGGAGCTGGTGGGAGATCATGAGAAAGTAGCCAAGGGTGGCTGGAGTCATGGTGAATCTTGAAACACAGTGGAAAAGAGAGCGAAAAGGGAGATGGGAAGTTTATATTCCTTCTAATTGACTGCTCTTTGGAATTTTGTGAGCATTCATTTCCAATTGGGAAATATGTTACTTTGAGTATTTGTTAAAAAAAAAAAAAGAACTGAGAAAGTATCAACTATTTTGATAAAAGGCATGTTCTGTCAGAAAACCACAAGGATCAAGGAAAGAATTAGGAGTTTGCAGGCAGGCTTTAGTGTTTCAGTCTGTGTGGTTTCTCGCCAACTGCCCCTAATGAATGGGATGTGGCAGTGAAGAGAGGGATGGACTGAAAGCTTCTAATCATTTATATTCTCTTTAATCTGGGGCATTTGAAATGCAAGTAAGTGCCTGGCATGGCAGCCCTCCCTGTGCAGTTCAAAAAAGGTGAGTCACAACCTTGCAGAGGAGGAAGCCAGTCAGGAACGTAGAAATGTGGTTTTATGATCCATCTGGCAGAGGTCTGTGATCAGTCTGTTGGAAAACCCACCTCTGGGCAGTGTCACACCACTGGAAATTCTGAGCAGGAGTTGGCCATGATCAAAGTTGTTTAATCTGACTTTTAAGGGCTGAAATATTGGAACTGTGGAAGCCAGTTGAGTAGCTGTTGTAGGACTTTAAATAAATGGTGATAATGGCCTGGATTATGGAACAAAGTAACAAGACTTGACAGGACAGGAAGGAACCAATACAGACAACCTGAGGAAAACAATTGATATAACTCTGATGATTAGAGGCAGCAGTTTTCAGTGCAGTGCCTTATAATTTGAGCACAGCAGAATTGAGTGTGAATGTCAAATCATGCATGTGCCAGCTATATGTCATTCAGCAAAGTCCTTAACCTTCCTCATCCTAGTTTTTCTCATCTGCCAAGAAGCTGAGGGAATTCTGAAATTTTGAGTATTTATCTTGAAATAGTGGAGGGGTTATGCAACTTAACTATTGGATGTAGACAAGTGTGATCACCACTGTAGTATTGTTATTACATAGATAGGATGAGAAAATGGGAAATGGGTTGTAGTTACTCTGAGGATCTGAGACAACTGTAATACCAATTGAAACAATTACAAAGTAAATGGTTCAGTTGACCTAAATGTAACTTATGTTGATATGTTACTAGATTTCATATTTAACTTTATTCACTACCTGAGTTATAAACAAGCAAGCCTACTTTGAGAATCAATCTGATAGATTTAGCCAAAGAAAACAGAAAAATTAAACAATGCATATTAGAGCTGTGGGGAAGCTGGCTAGACTTCATAGCAGAAAGAACTGATGTTAAATCAGGCTTTTAATTTTATTATAATATTCATTAGACTACTTTGCATCTTTCTCATATTGCATGTTTAAAGGTGGGCCAGCTTAATTTATAATGTTCTTCCACACTGTACTTCGTCAAATGGCCTGTAGGAGTTACTTACCATTGATATGCAAGCACTTAATGAGCTCATCATTAGTTCCATGCAGGAAATACAGTTTAGAAAGCAGTGACTAAGATTGCTGAATCTATACAAAAAAGGTTTTAGAAAACTACTATTATTCAAGCATGAAAGTAGGCTGGAGTGTGGGCACACCTTTCTTGGGTACATTATCAAAATAGTTTTCAGAGGATATTTTGTAGCTTACACATAAACATACAGCTGTCTTAGAAAAGAAAATTAAAGAATGCCTCTATGTAGACTTTTGGTCTTTTTATCTTGAGGACTAATGGGAATTTCTCTAGTGCTTCATTTAAGACACTTTGTTGTGTGTGGCGAATTTTGTTTAGAAAGCAGGTTTCTGAAAAGCTCTGGCAGCTTCTTCAGCAAAAGATGCAGGTTGTCAGCCACTGGTGCAAAGAACAGAATCAGCTTTGACACCCCAGAATAGGCTTCCAGCAATGTTATGTCTTTCTTTTTAGATGTTTGGATAAATCACAGAGCTCAGAAACTGCATCATACATTATGCCTAAATCGTAAACAAATGCGCTGAGGTAAGGTTAACCACAACTCCCCTGTACTTTGTCCCATGTTTTCAAATTGCAGAAGTGTCTTATGAGTACATCAGTAAGCATTTCTTTAGGGGATTGAATATGTACTCCAAATGAC